>NW_024060310.1:0-25801 GCF_016432855.1 Salvelinus namaycush
AGATAGACAGAGAGGCTGACAACATACAGATAGACATAGAGGCTGACAACAGACAGAGAGGCTGACAACATACAGATAGACATAGAGGCTGACAACAGGCAGAGAGGCTGACAACAGGCAGAGAGGCTGACAACAGGCAGAGAGGCTGACAACAGGCAGAGAGGCTGACAACAGACAGAGAGGCTGACAACATACAGATAGACAGAGAGGCTGACAACAGACAGAGAAGCTGACAACATACAGATAGACAGAGAGGCTGACAACAGACAGAGAGGCTGACAACATACAGATAGACATAGAGGCTGACAACAGACAGAGAGGCTGACAACATACAGATAGACATAGAGGCTGACAACAGGCAGAGAGGCTGACAACAGGCAGAGAGGCTGACAACATACAGATAGACAGAGAGGCTGACAACAGGCAGATAGACAGAGAGGCTGACAACAGGCAGATAGACAGAGAGGCTGACAACAGGCAGAGAGGCTGACAACAGGCAGATAGACAGAGAGGCTGACAACAGGCAGCTAGACAGAGAGGCTGACAACAGGCAGCTAGACAGAGAGGCTGACAACAGGCAGATAGACAGAGAGACTGACAACAGGCAGAGAGGCTGACAACAGGCAGATAGACAGAGAGGCTGACAACAGGCAGAGAGGCTGACAACAGGCAGAGAGGCTGACAACAGGCAGAGAGCCTGACAACAGGCAGAGAGCCTGACAACAGGCAGAGAGGCTGACAACAGGCAGAGAGGCTGACAACAGACAGAGAGGCTGACAACATACAGATAGACAGAGAGGCTGACAACAGACAGAGAGGCTGACAACATACAGATAGACATAGAGGCTGACAACAGGCAGAGAGGCTGACAACAGGCAGAGAGGCTGACAACAGGCAGAGAGGCTGACAACAGACAGAGAGGCTGACAACATACAGATAGACAGAGAGGCTGACAACAGACAGAGAGGCTGACAACATACAGATAGACAGAGAGGCTGACAACAGACAGAGAGGCTGACAACATACAGATAGACATAGAGGCTGACAACAGACAGAGAGGCTGACAACATACAGATAGACAGAGAGGCTGACAACAGACAGAGAGGCTGACAACATACAGATAGACATAGAGGCTGACAACAGACAGAGAGGCTGACAACATACAGATAGACATAGAGGCTGACAACAGGCAGAGAGGCTGACAACAGGCAGAGAGGCTGACAACAGACAGAGAGGCTGACAACATACAGATAGACAGAGAGGCTGACAACAGACAGAGAGGCTGACAACATACAGATAGACATAGAGGCTGACAACAGACAGAGAGGCTGACAACATACAGATAGACATAGAGGCTGACAACAGGCAGAGAGGCTGACAACATACAGATAGACATAGAGGCTGACAACATACAGATAGACATAGAGGCTGACAACAGGCAGATAGACAGAGACTGATGGATCGGCTAAACACACAGATGAGACTGACAGGGAGGCATAGAGGCTTCTGAGGCATATACGGATAGGAAAGCACAGAGGGGGGGGGGGGGGGGGGGGGTCTGGTCTTAGAAGACACACACACACACACACACTGGTCTTCGAAGAAGCAGCCAGCTGCCGTCTGAGGCTCGGAGGCCCTGTTGCTGCTCCAGCTGGTCCAGCCGAAGGGGACACGTTTCCCAGACACCCACAAAGCCTGGGGTCGGGGTCACGGGGTCACCCTGGGGGAGAGAGGGTGGAGGTAAACTAAACACAAGCCAAACCTGAAACGTCTCTCTCTTTAGGAAGGGAAAGAAGTGAAAGGCTCTAAACTAGGACCCAAGAGACAGACCACTTCTAAGTAGAACCAGGCTGGACAGAGAGGCAGAGGGAAACAGAGGAACAGAGGGGAGGAGAGACAGACCACTTCTAAGTAGAACCAGGCTGGACAGAGAGGCAGAGGGAAACAGAGGAACAGAGGGAGGAGAGACAGACCACTTCTAAGTAGAACCAGGCTGGACAGAGAGGCAGAGGGAAACAGAGGAACAGAGGGAGGAGAGACAGACCACTTCTAAGTAGAACCAGGCTGGACAGAGAGGCAGAGGGAAACAGAGGAACAGAGGGGAGGAGAGACAGACCACTTCTAAGTAGAACCAGGCTGGACAGAGAGGCAGAGGGAAACAGAGGAACAGAGGGGGGGGGGGATATTGAGAGAGAGAAAGATGGAGGGAGGGTAAGAGAGAGAAAGAGTGGAGGTGAAGTACAGATAGAGGGGGAATGGTGGAGAGGAGAGACCGGAGAGGGGAGGAAAGAAGAGGGAGGAGGGGAGAGAGAGATAGAGAGAGAGAAGGGGGTAGGAGAGAACAGAAAGGTTTTCCCCAGCCCAATAGGTTGTTGGAGGAGGAGAGAGCGACAGAGAGAGAGACGGAGGGGGGAGTAGAACAGAACGTTCCCCCCAGTACAACTCAGTAGGTTGTTGTGCAACAGTCCGTGTCAGGTTACTTCAGGGCCCCAGGGCCTCCCGAGTGCCGTCAGTCACCGTGTGTTTCACAACGTAGGCCTTGGATTAGGAGCAGAGAGGCCTCACACACACACACACACACACACACACACACACACACACACACACACACACACACACACACACACACACACACACACACACACACACACACACACACAGGGTCATGCATGAATGAGTGCACAGACACACACACACACACACATATGCTCAAACGCTCTATAAACACACACAAGCAGCCATATGCAATGACGCACACACAATGGATTGTGTTTCATTCTATCCGATGGCTCTCGTGTTTGGGCTAAGAGGGTCGGAGGGCTACAAAAGAAGGGATTCCCGAGGGGCGCAGTGGTCTAAGACCCGGCTTCTCAGTGCAAGAGACGTCCAGGCTGCATCACAACCGGCCGTGATTGGGAGTCTCATAGGGCGGCACACAATTGGCCCAGCATCGTCCGTGTTTGGCCGGGGTAAGCTGTCATTGTAAATAAGAATTTGTTCTTAGCTGACTTGTCTAGTTAAATGAAGGTTAAATTAGATAGAATAGATCGATGTGAGTGTTGTTTTCGTGCTTCTAGATTGAGCCGGCCATATTGTGAAGTCCTTTTTTACTGTTTTGGTAGTTTATACTCTCTCTCTCTTGTCTCTCTGGTGAAGAAGGCCTTTATAGATGGTGTTTACATTTTGTGGAGACCTGTCTGTCTGTCTGTCTGTCTGTCTGTCTGTCTGTCTGTCTGTCTGTCTGTCTGTCTGTCTGTCTGTCTGTCTGTCTGTCTGTCTGTCTGTCTCTCTCTCTCTCTCTCTCTCTCTCTCTCTCTCTCTCTCTCTCTCTCTTCTCTCTCTTCTCTCTCTCTCTCTCTCTCTCTCTCTCAATTTAAGGGCTTTATTGGTATGGGAAGTGTATGTTTACATTGCCAAAGCAATTGAAATAGATAATAAGCAAAAGTGAAATAAACAATAAAAAATAACAGTAAACATTACACTCACACAGGTTCCAAAATAATAAAGACATTTCAAATGTCATATTATGTCTATATACAGTGTTGTAATGATGTGCAAATAGTTAAAGTCCAAAATAAATCAACATAAATAAAGCAGCAGGGCGGAGAGAGGGAGGAAAGAGCCAGTACAGGAGTTAAAGGAAGGAGAGGAGAGGAGAGGAGAGGAGAGGAGAGGAGAGGAGAGGAGAGAGGAGAGGAGAGGAGAGGAGAGGAGAGGAGAGGAGAGGAGAGGAGAGGAGAAGGAGAGGAGAGGAGAGGAGAGGAGAGGAGGGGAGGGGAAGGGAGAGGAGAGGAGAGGAGAGGAGGGGAGAGGAGAGGAGAGGAGAGGAGAAGGAGAGGAGAGGCGAAGGAGAGGAGAGGCGAAGGAGAGGAGAGGCGAAGGAGAGGAGAGGCGAAGGAGAGGAGAGGAGAAGGAGAGGAGAGGCGAAGGAGAAGGAGAGGAGAGGAGAAGGAGAATGAGAGCAGAGCAACGGCCTTCTGTGTAGAAGATCATCTGAGGTCAGTCAGACTAGAACACAGAGAAATGAGGAAGGAGGGAAAAGAGAGATGAAGAGAGGGGGAGGGTGTCGTATCCACGTCATTGTGTGGAAACCACAGGTCTTCTTTTAGAAGGGATCTAGCAGACACCTTTATTGTATTTCTTCTCTTCCCTGCTTTATCTCTGCTTGTGACATCAGAGCGCTGCTACAGTGCTACATAGATTCTATTCCATTAGCGACGTTTTGTCTCTGTTTTGAGAAAGCGACATTCTGGCACAAGGCTGGCTTTCCCATTGAAGCTAAAGGACAAAGGAAGGAGAGACGGGGGCGTTGGGTCGGGCCGGGTCTGCTCTGTCAACCAAAAAGATTCTGTCTGAGTTAGTCAACATTTTCCTGCTCTCCTTTTCTCTCTTTCCTTTCGCAATTGTGTGTGTCTGTTGTTTCTGTATGTTGTGTTGTTTCTGTCTGTGTGTGTGTGTGTGTGTGTGTGTGTGTGTGTGTGTGTGTGTGTGTGTGTGTGTGTGTGTGTGTGTGTGTGTGTGTGTGTGTGTGTGTGTGTGTGTGTGTTGTTAGGCCGATAATGATCAAAATCCAGAAAAGAGCTGTTAAATTCTACAACCACCTTAAAGGAAGCGATTCCCAAACCTTCCATAACAAATCCATCACCTACAGAGAGATGAACCTGGAGAAGAGTCCCCTAAGTCAGTTGTTCCCAAACATTTTATAGTCCCGTACCCCTTCAAACATTCAACCTCCAGCTGCGTACCCCCTCTAGCACCACGGTCAGCGCACTCTCAAATGTTGCTTTTTGCCATCATTGTAAGCCTCCCACACACACATTATACCATACATTTATGAAACATAAGAATGAGTGTGAGTTTTTGTCACAACCCGGCTCGTGGGAAGTGACAAAGAGCTCTTATAGGACCAGGGCACAAATAATAATATAATAATAATCAATCATTTTTCTCTTTCTTTAGCCATCTTACATATAAAACCTTATTTGTTCATCAAAAGTGGTGAATAACTCACCACAGGTGTCACGACTCCCACCGAAGTCGGCTCCTCTCCTTGTTCGTTCGGCGATCGGTGGTCGACGTCACCGGCTTTCTAGCCATCGCCGCTCCATTTCTCATATGTCCATTTGTTTTGTCTTGTTCCATTACACACCTGGTTTTCATTCCATAATTACTGCATGTATTTAGTCCTCAGTTCCCCTCCATGTCTTTGTGTGTAATTGTTTATTGTGATGTGGATTTTGTCAGGCGCTATACTTCCGCCATGTTCCGTGTTTTTGGCACGTTGTTGTTCTTATGTGCTGTTATTTTTGGACGGGATTTAAAGTGCGCCTGTTTATTACACTCTGCTCTCCTGCACCTGACTTCGCCTCCCGTACACACCCCTGACAACAGGTTAATGAAGGGTGTGCTTGAATGGATGCACATCACTCTGTAATGTAGGGTTGTATTGGAGAGAGTCTCAGTATCTGGTGCTTTAATACGTGTCTTGCTACTCGAAAGTCGACTTTATTCTTTATTTATGCTCCAAAAACTCCCGTGGCTTATTTTTCAAATGGTCATGTTTTGTTTCTAAATGTCTGCGCAAAGGCGAGCGAGTAACGGTTAATGTGATTGGATGTTAATTATTTGACTAGGCATCCTGTATTTGACATTGTGTTGTTATTTCGCAGAACCCAAATGTATAGCCCCGTTAGAAAATATAAATGTACTGTTTGAATTGTCTTTTTTTAATGTGAATCACATTTTTATTTGGCGTGCCCCCGATGGCATTGCACGTACCCCCAGTTTAGGAATACCTGCCCTAAGCAGGCTGGTCCTGGGGCTCTGTTCACAAACAGACCCCACAGTGACACAGGACAGCAACACAATTAGACCCAACCAAATCATGAGAAAACAAAAAGATAATTACTTGACACATTGGAAAGAATTAACAAAAAAACAAAGCACACTAGAATGCTATTTGGCCCTAAACAGAGAGTACACAGTGGCAGAATACCTGACCACTGTGACTGAATACCTGACCCAAACTGAAGGAAAACTTTGACTATGTACAGACTCAATGAGCATAACCTTGCTATTTAGAGAGGCCGCCGTAGGCAGACCTGGCTCTCAAGAGAAGACAGGCTATGTGCACACTGCCCACAAAATGAGGTGGAAACTGAGCTGCACTTCCTAACCTCCTGACAAATGTATGACCATATTAGAGACACATATTGCCCTCAGATTACACAAACTCTCATATCTATTGGGTGAAATACCAGCAAGATGTGTGACCTGTTGCCACAAGAAAAGGGCTACCAGTGAAGAACAAACACCATTGTAAATACAACCCATATTTATGTTTATTTATCTTCCCCTTTGCACTTTAACTATTTGCATATTGTTACAACACTGTATATAGACATAATATGACATTTTAAATGCTTGTGAGTGTAATGTTTACTGTTCATTATCTATTTCACTTGCTTTTTAATTAGAGAGCCCGAGAGAGAGAGAGAGAGAGAGAGAGCCCCGAGAGAGAGAGAGAGAGA
Source organism: Salvelinus namaycush (assembly GCF_016432855.1). NCBI lineage: Eukaryota > Metazoa > Chordata > Actinopteri > Salmoniformes > Salmonidae > Salvelinus > Salvelinus namaycush. Next base: position 6,531 of record NW_024060310.1, read on the forward strand.
GAGAGAGAGAGAGAGAGAGAGAGAGAGCCCGAGAGAGAGAGAGAGAGAGAGAGAGAGAGAGAGAGAGAGAGAGAGAGAGAGAGAGAGATATTGTTGTTGTAGTTGTTGTTAATGGTGATCCCATGTCCACTACTACTAGTATTATTACTGTTGGTCCCACCATTTATTTATATATAAATATATATATATTTTGTATATATATACATATATATTTGATTTTTATTTTTCGATATGTATACTTTGACAATGTAAGTAATAATGAACTTGCCATGTCAATAAAGTCAATTGAATTGAATTGAATTGAGAGAGAGCACGAGAGAGAGAGAGCCCGAGAGAGAGAGAGAGAGAGCCCGAGAGAGAGCCCGAGAGAGAGCCCGAGAGAGAGCCAGAGAGAGAGAGAGAGAGCCCGAGCCCGAGAGAGAGAGCCCGAGAGAGAGAGCCCGAGAGAGAGAGAGAGAGAGAGTGAGAGACCGAGAGAGACCGAGCCCTGAGACAGGTGGATAGACTGTCCATCTGGAACCTATTGTTCCCCTCTGCTTCACCCCTCCTGTCAACACACACACTCTGGTTCTCACACACACACACTAACTGACCAGTACACACACACATACTGCCCCCCCCCGACACACACACACACCCCCCGACACACACACACACACACTGGTTCTCACACACCAGTACAGACTGTTGATTGAGTAACGGTGGGAGGAAGAGGAACAGCCATCTGTTGATTGAGTAACGGTGGGAGGAAGAGGAACAGCCATCTGTTGATTGAGTAACGGTGGGAGGAAGAGGCCAACCACAGTGACGTTGGCTGATCAACAGTTTCCATATCACCCTCATGGGAAAGCGACTTCATCATCAATCAGGTGTTTTATTTCAACAGGATCTTACTGTACTCCCCCAGAGCTCCTCTGTCTCATCAGCCAGTCAGTCAGTTCACCACGTCCACCATGTAATGGCTGAAGAGCAGGTTAATGAACAGCCATGGTCATTATCAACAGCGAGCTTCCCCTACCCCTAGGAGACTCATCAGAGACACCTCTCCTCCCCTACCCCTACCCCTAGGAGACTCATCAGAGACACCTCTCCTCCCCTACCCCTAGGAGACTCAGAGACACCTCTCCTCCCCTACCCCTAGGAGACTCATCAGAGACACCTCTCCTCCCCTACCCCTAGGAGACTCATCAGAGACACCTCTCCTCCCCTACCCCTAGGAGACTCATCAGAGACACCTCTCCTCCCCTACCCCTAGGAGACTCATCAGAGACACCTCTCCTCCCCTACCCCTAGGAGACTCATCAGAGACACCTCTCCTCCCCTACCCCTAGGAGACTCATCAGAGACACCTCTCCTCCCCTACCTCTAGGAGACTCATCAGAGACACCTCTCCTCCCCTACCCCTAGGAGACTCATCAGAGACACCTCTCCTCCCCTACCCCTAGGAGACTCATCAGAGACACCTCTCCTCCTCTACCCCTAGGAGACTCATCAGAGACACCTCCACTACCCCTACCCCTAGGAGACTCATGAGAGACACCTCTCCTACCCTACCCCTAGGAGACTCATCAGAGACACCTCTCCTCTCCTACCTCTAGGAGACTCATCAGAGACACCTCTCCTCCCCTACCCCTAGGAGACTCATCAGAGACACCTCTCCTCCTCTACCCCTAGGAGACTCATAAGAGACACCTCTCCTCCCCTACCCCTAGGAGACTCATCAGAGACAGCTCTCCTCCTCTACCCCTAGGAGACTCATCAGAGACTCCTCCCCTACCCCTAGGAGACTCAGAGACACCTCTCCTCCCCTACCCCTAGGAGACTCAGCAGAGACACCTCTCCTCCCCTACCCCTAGGAGACTCAGAGACACCTCTCCTCCCCTACCCCTAGGAGACTCATCAGAGACACCTCTCCTCCCCTACCCCTAGGAGACTCATCAGAGACAGACTCATCAGAGACACCTCTCCTCCCCTACCCCTAGGAGACTCATCAGAGACAGACTAATCAGAAACACCTCTCCTCCCCTACCCCTAGGAGACTCATCAGAGACAGCTCTCCTCCTCTACCCCTAGGAGACTCATCAGAGGCACCTCTCCTCCCCTACTCCTAGGAGACTCATCAGAGACAGCTCTCCTCCTCTACCCCTAGGAGACTCATCAGAGACTCCTCCCCTACTCCTAGGAGACTCATCAGAGACACCTCTCCTCCTCTACCTCTAGGAGACTCATCAGAGGCACCTCTCCTCCACTACCCCTAGGAGACTCATCAGAGACACCTCTCCTCCCCTACCCCTAGGAGACTCACCAGAGACACCTCCCCTACCCCTAGGAGACTCACCAGAGACACCTCCCCTACCCCTAGGAGACTCATCAGAGACACCTCCCCTACCCCTAGGAGACTCATCAGAGACACCTCCCCTACCCCTAGGAGACTCATCAGAGACACCTCCCCTGCCCCTAGGAGACTCATCAGAGACACCTCTCCTCCTCTACCTCTAGGAGACTCATCAGAGACACCTCTCCTCCTCTACCTCTAGGAGACTCATCAGAAACACCTCTCCTCCCCTACCCCTAGGAGACTCATCAGAAACACCTCTCCTCCTCTACCTCTAGGAGACTCATCAGAGACACCTCTCCTCCTCTACCTCTAGGAGACTCATCAGAAACACCTCTCCTCCCCTACCCCTAGGAGACTCATCAGAGACACCTCTCCTCCCCTACCCCTAGGAGACTCAGAGACACCTCTCCTCCCCTACCCCTAGGAGACTCAGAGACACCTCTCCTCCACTACCCATAGGAGACTCATCAGAGACATCTCTCCTCCACTACCCCTAGGAGACTCATCAGAGACTCCTCCCCTACTCCTAGGAGACTCATCAGAGACACCTCTCCTCCTCTACCCCTAGGAGACTCATCAGAGGCACCTCTCCTCCCCTACCCCTAGGAGACTCATCAGAGACACCTCTCCTCCCCTACCCCTAGGAGACTCATCAGAGACATCTCCCCTCCACTACCCCTAGGAGACTCATCAGAGACATCTCTCCTCCACTACCCCTAGGAGACTCATCAGAGACTCCTCCCCTACTCCTAGGAGACTCATCAGAGACACCTCTCCTCCACTACCCCTAGGAGACTCATCAGAGACATCTCTCCTCCACTACCCCTGGGAGACTCATCAGAGACTCCTCCCCTACTCCTAGGAGACTCATCAGAGACACCTCTCCTCCCCTACCCCTAGGAGACTCATCAGAGACACCTCCCCTACCTCTAGGAGACTCATCAGAGACACCTCCCCTACCTATAGGAGACTCATCAGAGACACCTCTCCTCCCCTACCCCTAGGAGAGACTCATCAGAGACAGGCTGCACATTACAATACTAACACCTGTGATTATAGTTAACTAGGTGATGAAGAGGTAGAGATGGGTGTAGTGTGTATGTTGATGTTGTATATACAGGACATCTTTGTAAAAGAGACAGAGGTCTCAGTAAGTCTTCCCTGTAAAAAAGACAGAAGGAAAAACAAACAGAACGAGTTGGGTGGGTTTTACGATCCACCGTTAAAATGAGTCCATATTCATCTGGGAACTTTGGGTAACCTGAGCGTAGTGGATGTGGAGGGTAACGTAATCTGTGGCGACATGTTCTAAGAACCGGTTCTCAACAAGGAACCTTTGTGGAACTAGAAGGCTCAGGGGGCGAGCTGGAACAGTCCCTCAGTAGCGATGGAGGCTGCTGAGTGGAGGACGGATCAGAATAATGTCCGGAACAGAGCGAATGGAATGGCTTCAAACACATGGAAACCATGGAAACCATGTGTTAGATGTGTTTGATACCATACCACTGATTCTGCTCCAGTCATTACCACGAGTCTGTCCTCCCCAATTAAGGTGCCACTAGCCTCCTGTGCTCAGTAGGTGGTACCCCAGCTGGTCACTGTTGACCTTCACAGCAACCTGTTATTAAGTCACCTTCAACCCTCTGTAGACACACACACACACACACACACACACAGACACCTGACTTGCTCACCCCCCACCCAAACCAAAACACACACACACCAGACTTTCCATGAGCCACTATACCCCCACTTACTCAGACAAACACACCCCCCCCCCCCCAACAACCCCCCCAGCCTGCCCTCTCCCCAGTGGCCTTGGGGAAAGACAGGGGCTGGAGAGGTGGATATTATCCCTCAGATGAAAGGAGAACAGTGTTGTTCCTCCCTTCAAAGAGAGGAGCGTCCGCAGGTACAAAAGACACACTGACAGGGTGGATAGTTGTTATCCCTCTGGCTGCACCCCTGTGATAAGCCTCGGCCCTATTCATCCGTGCACAGCCGTTCAGGTAGTCCCTCCCTGTTTCAGTCCCTTATCTTCCGCTTGGTGCCTAATGAGCACAGCCCTCTCTGTCTTCATTAGAGACTATAGAAGGTGATTACAGGACATTGACGTGGCCGTGGTCTATCACAGGACGGAAACTCGAAGGGGAAGGTGTGTGTGGACACGGCTGTCTTGTCTCGTCATCACAATCGATTCAGCTAATCAGAATCATTGATTGTGTCGACGGCGATACTATACTCAGTCTCTTCTTACGTGCACGTTGTGAACGGCTCTGTGCAAACGATAGCGAGAGCTCAACACGTTAATTTAAAATATTATTATATTAAGACGAGGGGCCCGGAGTTTATCCTTCTGGCCAGGAAAGACCCAGAGTCCTAGAGGCGGGCTGAAGTATGACCCGTATGTTTCTCTTCAAAGGTCATCCACCACTAGAGGTTTCTATCAGAATCCAGTCCCCCCGTGACTGTCCTCGTCCCAGCTAGTGGTTTGTCTGTCTCTGTGGAACTGAAAGAGCTCTGTTTCCTCTACAGTCTACTGAATCTCACATGATACTCCTGGGGTCAAGTGCTCATTTCTCTTTCAGAACCATTGTATCGTTTTATAGAGGAAAAAGACCTCCCGGCTCAGCCTTTAGTCCCCACACACACACACACACACACACACACACACACACACACACACCACACCACACCACACCACACCACACCACACCACACCACACCACACACACACTCACACTCACACCACACACACACACACTTTTTCTCTCTCTCTCTCTCTCTCTCTCTCAATTCAATTCAAAGGGTCTCTCTCTCACACACACACACAATACCCTTGACTATGTGCCTCAAACAAACATCGCCAGGCCTGCTGCATTCAGGCACCTCTTTTGATGTCTGTGTGTCCCAGTCTGTCTCAGCCCCAGTGTGGGTCCCTCTTCTCTCTACCTTGGCATTGGCTGAATGGTCGTGCCACACGTTGCCCGTGGTTACCAAGCTCGTCTCTGATTGGACGGTTCCTGACCCTCCTCGGTTTGGCACCGATGTGTGGTGCCATACTAGGCCTGCTGGTTTGGGTGCTTTAAACCCATTAAACATCTCTATGGTTACCACTATCGATTCATTTTACATTTTGACAACTACACGCTTCCCTAAACTACTTTAATACTGTTGGTCATTAAATGTGTCTTTGTAGCTGTTTGGCTAACTGCATTTGGAAATACTTTAATTTGAGTTCAGGTCATTTGAGTTAGGGTTGAGTTCAGGTCATTTGAGTTAGGGTTGAGTTCAGGTCATTTGAGTTAGGGTTGAGTTCAGGTCATTTGAGTTAGTGTTCAGTTCAGGTCATTTGAGTTAGGGTTGAGTTCAGGTCATTTGAGTTAGGGTTGAGTTCAGGTCATTTGAGTTAGGGTTGAGTTCAGGTCATTTGAGTTAGTGTTCAGTTCAGGTCATTTGAGTTAGGGTTGAGTTCAGGTCATTTGAGTTAGGGTTGAGTTCAGGTCATTTGAGTTAGTGTTCAGTTCAGGTCATTTGAGTTAGGGTTGAGTTCAGGTCATTTGAGTTAGTGTTGAGTTCAGGTCAGAGGATGTGTGAATGTGTATAAGAGCTTATATTAACGTTGACTCTCGTGGGGAGAAGCTAGCTTGTCAATTAAAACCATACGAAAGTGTTCCCACATGCATTTATGTTCCTGTTTCAACCTCTCCACACTGAAACTACAATCTTAGTACCATTTCCTACTCTTTTCATGATGTAGTCATGTGCCTGGTTCCTCTCTAGGTTTCTTCCTTCCAGGGACTTTGTCCTGTCCACTATGCTTATGCTTGCTCTTTAGTGTCTAGACTAGTTTACTGTGAAGCCCTTTGTGACAACTGCCGTTGGAAAAATACATTAGTTTGATTGATTGATTGATTGATTGATAGTCGTACTAACCCCAGCATCTCCCCCTGCAGGTATGATCCGTCCGGTGCGCCGTAGCTTCTACGACCCCACGTCGGCGCCGGGCCAGGGTTGGCTGTGGGAGTGGGAGAACGACGCGGGCTCCTGGACCCAGTACGACACGGAGGTCGGCATCGCCATCCAGACGGCCCGGGACCGCCAGCAGCCCTGGCTGGACCTGGCGCCGCTGGGCTTCTGCTACCTGGTGGACCTGCAGGGCATGACCCAGATCAACAGGCAGACCCAGAGACAACGCAGGATACAGCGGAGGTCCGACGTGGCCTACCCACTGGTGTCAGGACCGGTACCCAGGAACGGAGGTGGAGGATCGGGTCTGACAGGAGCGTTACTGGGTGTTGGGGTGTCGGGCGTCAACGGAGGCGTGGTGTACCCAAGCGGTGGGCTGGCGACCATGCAGTCCCTCGCCGGGCAGCCGTGCTCCTGCCAGCAATGCATGCTGGTCTTTTGTGTGAAGCAGAGCACTGTGAGGTCATCGACGCACAAGTTGGGACACCGGCCGAGTAAACCTAAGAGTAAACCACCCAGCCCCAAATCTGCCACCCTGGGGCGGGGCCAACTCAGGAGCTCCCCCGCTAGATCTGCCTACTCCAAAACCTTACCTCACGGACTCTCCATATCCCGGAACCAGTCCTCACCGCGACGGAATGCCGCCCTCTTCGCCCGCTCCCTCTCCCTCCTCAGCGCCCAAACGGGCACCCTCTCCATCTCCAACCGACCCCCTCCTCCCTCCCTCCCGCCCCCCTCAGCCGCCCTCCTCCAATCAGGGCCGTCGTCCGTCCGCGCCGCCCCCCTCTCCCTCCGCCACGAGTCAACCGGTGCCCACCGCCACGCTCGTCACCCCGGCGACCGCCGTGACGTCACCGCCCTCGCCCGTGCCGTCCCCGTCGCCGCGGCCCATGGCGCCCCAGCGCGCGGCGGCGTGCTCTGCACCCCTGCCCCAGCGGTCCAGTCTGGCTGGGCTCAGCCGGCCCGCCCTGCAACGCATCGCCATGGCCCAGTCACGAGCCCTAATCGCCTCTGGGTGAGTGACACACACACAATAACATACACACACACCACACACTGATGTGACTGATACACACAAACACACGCTGGTTGCCACGGTGAGTGAGATGGTTGGTTGTTGTTATGACTGAATGATTCTGGAGGATCTCATCTCGTTCTACTTGGTCATTCATTATGGAAAACACGGTGTTGTTGAGATGGCTACACTCTTCTACTCTTTGGATGCTTTCGGAGTGAGACTTTGCGGGTGAGTCTTTGCGGGTGAGTCTTTGCGGGTGAGACTTTGCGGGTGAGTCTTTGCGGGTGAGTCTTTGCGGGTGAGACTTTGCGGGTGACACTTTGCGGGTGAGTCTTTGCGGGTGAGACTTTGCAGGTGAGTCTTTGCGGGTGAGTCTTTGCGGGTGAGTCTTTGCGGGTGAGACTTTGCGGGTGAGTCTTTGCGGGTGAGTCTTTGCGGGTGAGTCTTTGCGGGTCAGTGGATCTGGGACTGTGTCTACTTGTGAGAGGGAGTGCGCATCTAACTCTCCCAGCAGCCCCTCTGACAGATGACCATCTGGGGACCAGAAAGAAAGGAGCGGTTGTGGAGGAATGGAGGGAGTGGAGGGATGAGGGGATGGAGGAATGAGGGGATGGAGGAATGAGGGGATGGAGGAATGAGGGGATGGAGGAATGAGGGGATAGAGGAATGAGGGGATGGAGGAATGAGGGGATGGAGGAATGAGGGGATGGAGGAATGAGGGGATAGAGGAATGAGGGGATGGAGGAATGAGGGGATGGAGGAATGAGGGGATGGAGGACTGAGGGGATGGAGGAATGAGGGGATAGAGGAATGAGGGGATGGAGGAATGAGGGGATGGAGGAATGAGGGGATGGAGGACTGAGGGGATGGAGGAATGAGGGGATAGAGGAATGAGGGGATGGAGGAATGAGGGGATGGAGGACTGAGGGGATGGAGGACTGAGGGGATGGAGGAATGAGGGGATGGAGGACTGAGGGGATGGAGGAATGAGGGGATGGAGGAATGAGGGGATGGAGGAATGAGGGGATGGAGGAATGAGGGGATGGAGGAATGAGGGGATGGAGGAATGAGGGGATGGAGGAATGAGGGGATAGAGGAATGAGGGGATGGAGGAATGAGGGGATGGAGGACTGAGGGGATGGAGGAATGAGGGGATAGAGGAATGAGGGGATAGAGGAATGAGGGGATGGAGGACTGAGGGGATGGAGGACTGAGGGGATGGAGGAATGAGGGGATAGAGGAATGAGGGGATAGAGGAATGAGGGGATGGAGGAATGAGGGGATGGAGGAATGAGGGGATGGAGGAATGAGGGGATGGAGGAATGAGGGGATAGAGGAATGAGGGGATGGAGGAATGAGGGGATGGAGGACTGAGGGGATGGAGGAATGAGGGGATAGAGGAATGAGGGGATGGAGGAATGAGGGGATGGAGGAATGAGGGGATGGAGGACTGAGGGGATGGAGGAATGAGGGGATAGAGGAATGAGGGGATGGAGGAATGAGGGGATGGAGGAATGAGGGGATGGAGGACTGAGGGGATGGAGGAATGAGGGGATAGAGGAATGAGGGGATGGAGGAATGAGGGGATGGAGGACTGAGGGGATGGAGGACTGAGGGGATGGAGGAATGAGGGGATGGAGGACTGAGGGGATGGAGGAATGAGGGGATAGAGGAATGAGGGGATGGAGGAATGAGGGGATGGAGGACTGAGGGGATGGAGGAATGAGGGGATGGAGGACTGAGGGGATGGAGGAATGAGGGGATAGAGGAATGAGGGGATGGAGGAATGAGGGGATGGAGGAATGAGGGGATGGAGGACTGAGGGGATGGAGGAATGAGGGGATGGAGGACTGAGGGGATGGAGGAATGAGGGGATAGAGGAATGAGGGGATGGAGGGAGTGGAGGACTGAGGGGATAGAGGAATGAGGGGATAGAGGAATGAGGGGATAGAGGAATGAGGGGATGGAGGGAGTGGAGGACTGAGGGGATGGAGGAATGAGGGGATGGAGGAATGAGGGGATGAGGGGATGGAGGAATGAGGGGATAGAGGAATGAGGGGATGGAGGGAGTGGAGGACTGAGGGGATGGAGGAATGAGGGGATAGAGGAATGAGGGGATGGAGGGAGGGGAGGAATGAGGGGATAGAGGGAGTGGAGGACTGAGGGGATAGAGGAATGAGGGGATGGAGGGAGGGGAGGAATGAGGGGATGGAGGGAGTGTGAGAGACGAGAGCTTGTCTTTCTGCACGCCAGAGGGTCTATGGCCTCCCTCCGTTTCTCTTTCCCCCTCTTCCCCCTCTCCCCTACACACCCCCTCCAACTCTTCCTTCGCTCCGTCTCTCTCTTTGGGTTTCCCAGGACTCCTGTGTTCTGGGGGCCCATCCAGGGCTCTATTGTGTACGCCCAAGCATTTCCACGGCAACCTTTGTGACCACATTGAGGCCTAGTCGGCATTAGCAACACAATGCCCGCCTCTGCAGTGGCCAGCCCGGGACGACAGGGTCTGGGCTGGGGGAGCCGTGAGGCGGGTAGGGGGGTTGGTTTGGGGAGTAGAAGGTTAGGGGCGGAGGAGGGGAGGTAGAGAGATATATGCATGGGGGGTGAAGGGATTTCTGGATAGTGGGGAGTGGGGGGTAGAAGGAAGACAAAAGCAGAAGCCACAGTCATCATTGTAATGCTCCGTCTCGCTCTGTCTTGAGGCTTTTGTCAAGGAGGATCTTGGGGGGTTGGGGAGCAAGAGAGACCTACATTAAGGGAGTTTGGGGGGGTAAACATAGCCAGCCAGACACAGACACTGTGAGAGTGAAGGAGGGGGGAGGGAGGGACAAAGGAACAACTCAGCAACTAGCAGAGATTTATCACAATCAGGCACAAGAAATCAGGCCAGGGAGGGAGGGAGGGAGGGAGGGAGGGAGGGAGGGAGGGAGGGAGGGAGGGAGGGAGAGAGAGAGAAATAGAGCAAACCTAGATTGTTGATTGTAATACGCAGAGCAGTGTTACGTTGTCTGTCAGTTGTCGCACACACACACACACACACACACACACACACACACACACACACACACACACACACACACACACACACACACACACACACACACACACACACACACACACACACACACACAGTGAAATTGTTTCAAACCAAGGGGGACACACACACAGAGAAAGTCAATGTTGATGTCCTCACAAAGCTGCAGGAATGTGTCTCTTTCTTCTAGTGGGGGAGTGTGAGAACGACAGAGTGAAAACAGAAAGGGGGAGGAAGGGTTTCAGAGGGCTGAGTAAAGAGGACAGAGACAGTAACACCGTTTACCTCACTGTATGGAGACATAATTACATGTTAAATGTCTTTACTTTGGAACTTGTGTGAGTGTAATACTTACTGTTCACTTTTTATTTATTTCACTTTTGTTTATCATTTCACTTGCTTTGGCAATGTAAACATGTGTTTCCCATGCCAATAAAACCCTTAAATAGAATTGAATTGAATTGAAGAGAGAAAGAGAGCAAGGCTAATAGAAACTCTGGAAACCAAAAATAGATCACAATTGAAATCGATACAATGTGTTCATATGGCAACAGGTCCAGTATTTTGTAACAGGGTTCTGTTGCATTGACTGTGTCTGGCCTACAGGGGAGCTCTCTGCCACTTCAATAGACCACCAATCTACCGCTTTGTCTGGCTGGGATGCAGTCTTTATACAACCTATTGGTTAGCAATTTTCAAATGTATCAAACTTATGGAATAACAAACTGGCGTTTTAAAGGTGTGTGTGTGTGTGTGTGTGTGTGTGTGTGTGTGTGTGTGTGTGTGTGTGTGTGTGTGTGTGTGTGTGTGTGTGTGTGTGTGTGTGTGTGTGTGTGTGTGTGTGTGTGTGTGTGTGTGCGCGCATACTTACACACGAGTGTGAGAATGCTTGGGAGTTTGTTGCTCCCAAGGCTAAATCACTCGTTCTTCATGACTATCTGGGGACACGGGGAGGAGAGGAGGATGGAGGAGGTGGTGCAGGAGGGGAGGAGGAGGATGGAGAGGAAGAGAGATAACAAAGAAGGGAGGAGTGTGTGATGGAGTGGGGGTTAGGGTCACTAGGGGTCAAGAGGCTCTCCCACCCCACCCTCCTCTCTCTCTTCTCCCCCACCCTCCTCTCTCTCTTCTCACTCAACCTCCTCTCTCTTCTCTCCCCCACCCCACCCTCCTCTCTCTCTTCTCTCCTTCACCACCCCCTCCACTCTCTTCTCTCCCACCCCACCCTCTCCTCTCTCTCTTCTCTCTTCCCTCCTCCACCACCCCCTCCTCTCTCCTCTCTCTTCTCTCCCACCCCACTCTCTCTTCTCTCCCACCCCACCCCACCCTCCTCTCTCTCTTCTCTCCTCCACCACCCCCTCCACTCCAGACATTCTCCCTCCCCAGTCTCCCTGTCTGTCTGCCCCTCTCCCACTAAGACCGTAGATACACTAACAAACAACCCCAAAGAGAAATCAACTGTGCACTGCAATGTCCACATTCCATCGTCTTCCAAAGACAACTAGTAAAGTATGTACACTGAGTGCACTAGGTTGACTAGTACAGTAGTCTTAGTAGATCTAGGATCAGCCTACCTAAATCCTAACCTTAACCAAACTGATCTTAGATCAGGGTTTAGGAGCAACTGCATCCTGTTCAGAAGTAGGAAGTGTGATTCTCTGGGAACCTGAGTTTCTCACCCGGCTGAGATGCAGAGATGCTAATTCAAGAGTATAATAATGTCATTATTAACTAATTAGCACAGGAGGTGTGTGAGGGAGAGTGAGAGTGTGAGAGTGTGAGAGTGTGAGAGTGAGTGAGTGAGTGAGTGAGTGAGTGAGTGAGTGAGTGAGTGAGTGAGTGAGTGAGTGAGTGAGAGATGGTAGGATATAAAGAAGGGAGAGGAATATACAGATTATACAACAGACAGACTCAGAGGGGAAGAAAGGCCTTGACCTCATCTGAGAAAAGAGGAACAGATGAATGAAAGAGAAAGAAACAAATAGAGATATGGGTGAAGGACGTCGATAGAGGAGCGTGGGAAAGACATTCACTTCATTTGTTTCATCTGCGTTTTGGATACTGGGCTCCATGTAGTAAAGGCCCAATGCAGCTGTTTTTATCTCAATATCAAATCATTTCTGGGTAACAATTAGGTACCTTACTCTGATTGTTTCAATGAAAATTGTCTAAAATAAACAAAAATAGCTTCTTAGTAAAGAGCAATTTCTCAAGCAAGAATTTAGCTAGGACTGTCTGGGAGTGGTCTGAGTGGGGAGGGGAAAACTGAAAACAAGTTGTTATTGGCAGAGATTTGGAACTCTCTTTCTTATTGGTCTTTACAAATGTACCACCTGCTGATGTCACCAAACAGCTCTTACACTAAAAGGGCATTGTCATCACTTTCACAAATTCTCAGTATTATTCCAAACTCGTAGCGTGGAGATATACACTGAGTATACAAAACCGTAAGGACACCTCGAAAGCGTTCCACAGGGATGCTGGCCCATGTTGACTCCAGTTGTGTTAAGTTGGCTGAATGTCCTTTGGGTGGTGGACCATTCATGATACACACAGGGAACTGTTAAGCGGGAAACACCCAGCAGCGTTGCAGTTCTTGACAAACTGGTGCGCCCGGCACCTACTGCCATACCCCTTTCAAAGGTACTTAAATATTTTGTCTTGCCCGTTCACGCTCTGAAGGGCACACATACACAATCCATGTCTCAATTGTCTCAAGACTTAATAATCATTTTTTAACCTGACTCCTCCCCTTCATCTACACTGATTTGAAGTGGATGTAACATGTGACATCAATAAGGGATCATAGCTTTCACCTGGATTCACCTGGTCAGTCTATGTCATGGAAAGAGCAGGTGTACTCAATGTTTTGTACACTCAGTGTATATCATTTTTGGAGGAATATCACGTTTTTGACTGCACCGAGCCTTTAAGGTCAAATGTGTTTGTGCCTATGTACTGTAGGTGAAGCAGGCCATGTGTTTGTGCCTATGTACTGTAGGTGAAGCAGGCCATGTGTTTGTGCCTATGTACTGTAGGTGAAGCAGGCCATGTGTTTGTGCCTATGTACTGTAGGTGAAGCAGGCCATGTGTTTGTGCCTATGTACTGTAGGTGAAGCAGGCCATGTGTTAGTGCCTATGTACTGTAGGTGAAGGAGGCCATGTGTTAGTGCCTATGTACTGTAGGTGAAGCAGGCCATGTGTTTGTGCCTATGTACTGTAGGTGAAGGAGGCCATGTGTTTGTGCCTATGTACTGTAGGTGAAGCAGGCCATGTGTTAGTGCCTATGTACTGTAGGTGAAGCAGGCCATGTGTTAGTGCCTATGTACTGTAGGTGAAGCAGGCCATGTGTTAGTGCCTATGTACTGTAGGTGAAGGAGGCCATGTGTTAGTGCCTGTGTACTGTAGGTGAAGCAGGCCATGTGTTTGTGCCTATGTACTATAGGTGAAGCAACCATGTGTTAGTGCCTATGTACTGTAGGTGAAGCAGGCCATGTGTTAGTGCCTATGTACTGTAGGTGAAGGAGGCCATGTGTTAGTGCCTATGTACTGTAGGTGAAGCAGGCCATGTGTTAGTGCCTATGTACTGTAGGTGAAGCAGGCCATGTGTTTGTGCCTATGTACTGTAGGTGAAGCAGGCCATGTGTTTGTGCCTATGTACTATAGGTGAAGCAGGCCATGTGTTTGTGCCGATGTACTGTAGGTGAAGCAGGCCATGTGTTAGTGCCTATGTACTGTAGGTGAAGGAGGCCATGTGTTAGTGCCTATGTACTGTAGGTGAAGGAGGCCATGTGTTAGTGCCTATGTACTGTAGGTGAAGCAGGCCATGTGTTAGTGCCTGTGTACTGTAGGTGAAGCAGGCCATGTGTTAGTGCCTATGTACTATAGGTGAAGCAACCATGTGTTAGTGCCTATGTACTGTAGGTGAAGCAGGCCATGTGTTAGTGCCTATGTACTGTAGGTGAAGCAGGCCATGTGTTAGTGCCTATGTACTATAGGTGAAGCAGCCATGTGTTAGTGCCTATGTACTGTAGGTGAAGCAGGCCATGTGTTAGTGCCTATGTACTGTAGGTGAAGCAGGCCATGTGTTTGTGCCTATGTACTGTAAGTGAAGCAGGCCATGTGTTTGTGCCTATGTACTGTAGGTGAAGCAGGCCATGTGTTAGTGCCTATGTACTGTAGGTGAAGCAGGCCATGTGTTTGTGCCTATGTACTGTAGGTGAAGCAGGCCATGTGTTAGTGCCTGTGTACTATAGGTGAAGCAGCCATGTGTTAGTGCCTATGTACTGTAGGTGAAGCAGGCCATGTGTTAGTGCCTGTGTACTATAGGTGAAGCAGGCCATGTGTTAGTGAAGAGCTCCTCTATTTAGGGCTTTGTGGAGGCCTACAACAGTGTGTGTAACTATCTGAGTGCAGACATGCTAGTGTGTGTCAGTGTGTCTGCGTCACAGGTGGTTGGTGGCACCTTAAATGGGGAGGACAAACTCCTGGTAATGACTGGTGCAGAATCAGTGGAATGGTATCAAATACATCTAACACATGGTTTCCATGGTTTCCAGGTGTTTGATGCCATTCCGTTCGCTCCGTTCCGGACATTATTATGAGCCGTCCTCCTCTCAGCAGCCTCCAGTGTGTGTGTGTGTGTGTGTGTGTGTGTGTGTGTGTGTGTGTGTGTGTGTGTGTGTGTGTGTGTGTGTGTTTGTGTGTGTGTGTGTGTGTGTGTGTGTGTGTGTGTGTGTGTGTGTGTGTGTGTGTGTGTGTGTGTGTGTGTGTGTGTGTGTGGGGGGGGGGGGGGGGAATTGTGTTAATGCATTGTAGATAAGCTGGGGCTCAAACGAGACTAAACCTTCTCCACAGTGCATTTCTACCTCACAATAACCGTCACGTTGCACGGTCAGCGGTCTCGTACAGCTTACTGTAGTATTAATAACCTCACTGACTGGTTACTGTCTCCATCATCATTCAGCTCAGGCCTGGTCATAGGTCGAATAGGCCATTCAGCACTTAACATGACCCCAAGTTGTCAACAACGCTGACTTGAGGTCAGACTGGATCTACTGTAAACTCTTAGAGAAGAAGAAGTTACCTAGAACCATGAGGGTTGTTCAACTGCCCCCATAGGAGAACCCTCTGAAAACCATTTTTTGGTGTTCCAAGTGGAACCTTTTTCACCACCAAAGGGTTCTTCCTGAAAAAATCTATACAGTTACATATGGGGATATCATTTTTGACGATATATCGAATGGTATTGTTTTGACTATCGCAATATATATATTTTACCCCCCTTTTTCTCCCCAATTATGATCTGGTCTCATCGCTGTAACTCCCCAACGGTCTCGGGAGGCGAAGGTGGAGTCATGCGTCCTCTGAAACATGACCCGCCTAACCACCCTTCTTAACACCCACAGTCCCTATGGCTGAAACATGTCCCGCCTAACCACCCTTCTTAACACCCACAGTCCCCTATGGCTGAAACATGTCCTGCCTAACCACCCTTCTTAACACCCACAGTCCCCTATGGCTGAAACATGACCCGCCTAACCACCCTTCTTAACACCCACAGTCCCCTATGGCTGAAACATGACCCGCCTAACCAGCCTTCTTAACACCCACAGTCCCCTATGCCTGAAACATGACCCGCCTAACCAGCCTTCTTAACACCCACAGCCCCCTATGGCTGAAACATGACCCGCCTAACCACCCTTCTTAACACCCACAGTCCCCTATGGCTGAAACATGTCCCGCCTAACCACCCTTCTTAACACCCACAGTCCCCTATGGCTGAAACATGACCCACCTAACCACCCTTCTTAACACCCACAGTCCCTATGGCTGAAACATGTCCCGCCTAACCACCCTTCTTAACACCCACAGTCCCTATGGCTGAAACATGACCTGCCTAACCACCCTTCTTAACACCCACAGTCCCCTATGGCTGAAACATGACCCGCCTAACCACCCTTCTTAACACCCACAGTGTTACAGCCTGGGATCAAACCCAGGTCTGTAGTGACGCCTCAAGCAGTGCGATGCAGTGCCGTAGACCGCTGCGCCACTCAGGAGGCCCTCGCAATATTATTTTAGCGCCAGCTGCCTCAAAACTCCAGTGTTCTTCCTTCATAGCTTGTTCTCCATCTTCTTCTTCAATAGGGAGACATTTTGTTTTCATCACTTTCATCTCCATGACTGATTAAAACTCATGTTCTCATGGCTCTCTCTTGTCCCTCCACAGCAGACATGTGGTGAGCAATATGTTTGGAGCATCGAATTGCAATGAAATCACAGTAGCGAATCGCAATACTTTTAGAATCGTGAGAATCATGAGAATTGTAATACATATGGTATCATGATAATATTGTTTCGTGAGGTCCCTGGCGATTCCCAGCCCTACACACACACACACACACACACACACACACACACACACACACACAGTGAGTCACTCACTCAGTGACTGTGACAACTGCAGGGAGGGTTAACCAAAAGCCTCTTAGCTCCAACTCAAAGCTTGTTAAGGCAGAACCCTGAACCGGAAGCTACAGATGATGATGAGGATGATGATGATGACAGTCACCTGCCACCAGTCCCTTTCACTGTCCTCCTGTCTTCCTGTCTGTCTTCCTGTCTGTCTTCCTGTCTGTCTGTCTGTCTGTCTGTCTGTCTGTCCTCGTGGACCCGCTAGGTAGTGGCTTGTGGACACGTTAGGTAGTGGCTTGTGGACACGTTAGGTAGTGGCTTGTGGACCTGTTAGGTAGTGGCTTGTGGATCTGTTAGGTAGTGGCTTGTGGACCTGTTAGGTAGTGGCTTGTGGACCTGTTAGGTAGTGGCTTGTGGATCTGTTAGGTAGTGGCTTGTGGATCTGTTAGGTAGTGGCTTGTGGACCTGTTAGGTAGTGGCTTGTGGACCTGTTAGGTAGTGGCTTGTGGACCTGTTAGGTAGTGGCTTGTGGACCTGTTAGGTAGTGGCTTGTGGATCTGTTAGGTAGTGGCTTGTGGACCTGTTAGGTAGTGGCTTGTGGATCTGTTAGGTAGTGGCTTGTGGACACGTTAGGTAGTGGCTTGTGGACACGTTAGGTAGTGGCTTGTGGACCTGTTAGGTAGTGGCTTGTGGATCTGTTAGGTAGTGGCTTGTGGACACGTTAGGTAGTGGCTTGTGGACACGTTAGGTAGTGGCTTGTGGATCTGTTAGGTAGTGGCTTGTGGATCTGTTAGGTAGTGGCTTGTGGACCTGTTAGGTAGTGGCTTGTGGATCTGTTAGGTAGTGGCTTGTGGATCTGTTAGGTAGTGGCTTGTGGACACGTTAGGTAGTGGCTTGTGGACACGTTAGGTAGTGGCTTGTGGATCTGTTAGGTAGTGGCTTGTGGACCTGTTAGGTAGTGGCTTGTGGATCCGTTAGGTAGTGGCTTGTGGATCTGTTAGGTAGTGGCTTGTGGACACGTTAGGTAGTGGCTTGTGGACCTGTTAGGTAGTGGCTTGTGGATCTGTTAGGTAGTGGCTTGTGGACCTGTTAGGTAGTGGCTTGTGGACCTGTTAGGTAGTGGCTTGTGGATCTGTTAGGTAGTGGCTTGTGGATCTGTTAGGTAGTGGCTTGTGGACCCGCTAGGTAGTGGCTTGTGGATCTGTTAGGTAGTGGCTTGTGGATCTGTTAGGTAGTGGCTTGTGGACCCGCTAGGTAGTGGCTTGTGGACACGTTAGGTAGTGGCTTGTGGATCTGTTAGGTAGTGGCTTGTGGACCTGTTAGGTAGTGGCTTGTGGACCCGCTAGGTAGTGGCTTGTGGATCTGTTAGGTAGTGGCTTGTGGATCTGTTAGGTAGTGGCTTGTGGACCCGCTAGGTAGTGGCTTGTGGACACGTTAGGTAGTGGCTTGTGGACCTGATAGGTAGTGGCTTGTGGACCTGTTAGGTAGTGGCTTGTGGATCTGTTAGGTAGTGGCTTGTGGACACGTTAGGTAGTGGCTTGTGGATCTGTTAGGTAGTGGCTTGTGGACCTGTTAGGTAGTGGCTTGTGGATCTGTTAGGTAGTGGCTTGTGGACCCGCTAGGTAGTGGCTTGTGGACCTGTTAGGTAGTGGCTTGTGGACCTGTTAGGTAGTGGCTTGTGGATCTGTTAGGTAGTGGCTTGTGGACCTGTTAGGTAGGGCTTGTGGACCTGTTAGGTAGTGGCTTGTGGATCTGTTAGGTAGTGGCCTGTGGACTCTGTAAGGTAGTGGCTTGTGGATCTGTAACGGTAGTGGCTTGTGGACCTGTTAGGTAGTGGCTTGTGGATCTGTTAGGTAGTGGCTTGTGGACCCTGTTAGGTAGTGGCTTGTGGACCTGTTAGGTAGTGGCTTGTGGACTCTGTAGGTAGTGGCTTGTGGACCTGTTAGGTAGTGGCTTGTGGACCCTGTTAGGTAGTGGCTTGTGGGACTGTTAGGTAGTGGCCTTGTGGATCAGTTAGGTAGATGGCTTGTGGACACGTTAGGTAGTGGCTGTGGACCTGTTAGGTAGTGGCTTGTGGACCTGTTAGGTAGTGGCTGTGGACTGTTAGGTAGTGGCTTGTGGACCTGTTAGGTAGTGGCTTGGGACCTGTTAGGTAGTGGCTTGTGGACCTGTTAGGTAGTGGCTTGTGGACCTGTTAGGTAGTGGCTTGTGGACCTGTTAGGTAGTGGCTTGTGGACCTGTTAGGTAGTGGCTGTGGACCTGTTAGGTAGTGGCTTGTGGACCTGTTAGGTAGTGGCTTGTGGACCGTTAGGTAGTGGCTTGTGGACCTGTTAGGTAGTGGCTCTGTGGACCTGTTAGGTAGTGGCTTGTGGACCTGTTAGGTAGTGGCTTGTGGATCTTTTAGGTGTAGTGGCTTTGGACCTGTTTAGGGTAGTGGCTTGTGGACCTGTTTAGTAAGTGCGCTTGTGGTATTCTGTAAGTAGTGGCTTTTGGACCTGTAG
>NW_024060311.1:0-25798 GCF_016432855.1 Salvelinus namaycush
TGTGAGTCACGTGGGTTGTCTCAGCCAGACTAGTTCATAACAACAAACAGGATCAAATTCAAGTCTAATGTTTATGTAAACATTTAACACACCATGCCTGGAGTATCCAGCAGAAGCCGATACTCTTGGACTATCTCGGACTGTCTTGGCCTCATTCAGTCTGGTCCACTGAGCCCTCTGGATCGTGGTCTCCTTCATGTACTCCGCAACCTGGTTTGCCGACCAGATGTTGTTCAGCCACTTGGTCCTCTGGGCTGCCTTCTCACATATGACTGTTGTGAGCACAAAGTATTCAATGAATTATCAATCATTTTTAACAAAGTTTTCAAAATGCACATCTTTCAACGTGTACCTGGCAAGACCCGACTACTGCTCCTGCTTGGTGTGTTGCTTGGTGTGTCCACAGTCCTATGTATTCATGTGTGTGTCCCCAAGGACCTCCTCTCGTGTATAATAAAGGTGGCGTTTACAGAATACTCACTGTGTGTAAGGCTTTTATGTTATTTAACTTTAGGATATAGTCACACCGTCCAAAAGCAAGTGTGTTTCCTGGTCCATCTCTTCCGCTACGAAGAGAGGGTAAAAGGGGTACCTAATCAGTTGCATAACAGAATGCATTAAACCAAAATGTGTCTTCTGCATTCAACGCAACCCCTCTGAATCAGAGAGGTGCGGGGGGCTGCCTTAATCGACATCCGGTTGTCACGTTCCTGACCTGTTTTCTGTTAGTTTTTGTATGTGTTAGTTGGTCAGGACGTGAGTTTGGGTGGCAGTCTATGTTTTGTGTTTCTATGTTGGTTTAATGGGTACCTGATATGGTTCTCAATTAGAGGCAGGTGGTTTTCATCTCCTCTGATTGAGAATCATATTAAGGTAGGTGGTGTCACATTGTTTGTTTGTGGGTGGTTGTCTCCTGTGTCTGTGTTTGTCGCGCCACACGGGACTGTCTCGGTTTGTTGTTCGTTTCGGTTTTGTGTAGTCTGTTTTCCTGTTCGTGCGTTCTTCGTGTTTCATGTAAGTTCTTACGTTCAGGTCAGTCTACGTCGTTTGTTGTTTTGTATCTTTTCAAGTGTTCTTCGTGTTTTCGGTTTATTTAATAAATATCATGTCAAATCGCAACGCTGCATTTTGGTTCAATCCCTGCTCCTCCTCTTCGGATGAAGAGGAGGAGGAACGCCGTTACACCGGTGAGCAGTTGTTGGAGGTTAACTGCCTTGCTCAAGGGCAGAACGGCATATGTTTCCACCTTGCTGGCTCGGGGATTTGAACCAGGGACCTATCAGTTACTGGGCCAACACTCTTAACCGCTAGGCTTAACTGCTAACGGGGAGATTAAAGGAATAGTTTCACCCACATTTCTAAGTTAAATACTTTGAGGGAAGGGTTGATAAACCAGGTCAAATGATTGAGCAAAGGAAAGCGAGTGAGGAAAGATCTAATTGAAAAGGGGGAAAGAGTAAAATGAACAGGGCGGCAGAAGCTTCGAGGCAGGCCGATATTCGAACCCCCGAGATGCCTGCGGGGAAATCTGCAGGGAGTGATCCGTCAGCCAAAGGGTCACCAGCTACAATATTTCTGTATACTATCTGCTGCTGTTGTGCCCTTGAGCAAGGCACTTTACCCCTTAGTGCCCATGAGCTGCTCCCAGCCTGTGATGTGTGTGTTGTATGTCAGGTTGGACACTGACAGAATGTCTGTGCAAATTCCCAATAAAGCAAGTATGGTAAAATGAAGGCCAGATTATCTATGGTAGCAGTGCATGTAATGTATCTAGTCCCAAAGTGGCTGCATGGTTCTAAGTGGCTCTGGTGAAGTTAAGTGTAAATGAGGACTTGGTGGACTGTATATTCTTTAGGTTAGGTTTTACTTTGTGTTCGCTCCCGTGTGCTGGTAAGGGCACAGATGACAGACAGGTAGGATTCCAGTTGAGGTGGCTTAATAATGCTGAAGATGCACAGGCACGGAACAGAACCACAGAGAGTATGTAGTATAGATGGGCTAAGACACTGTAACGCTCGTCCTCCTCCTCGTCTGAGGATGAGCAAGGATCGGACCAATATGCAGCGTGGGTTGAATACATCATAATTTTAATAATAATAACGAAGACGAAAATACACTTGAACAAACTACAAAATAATAAACGACGTGAACAGACCTGTACTTGAGAACATAAAACAAGAACGCACGAACAGGAACGTACGAACAGGAACGAACGAACGAACGAACAAAACAGTCCCGTGTGGCACAAACACTGACACAGGAACAATCACCCACAAACAAACAGTGTGAACAGCCTACCTTAATATGGTTCTCAATCAGAGGAAACGTAAAACACCTGCCCCTGATTGAGAACCATATCAGGCTAATTGAAAAGAACCCAACATAGAAACACATAACATAGAATGCCCACCCAGCTCACGTCCTGACCATACTAAACAAAGACAAAATAAAGGAAATAAGGTCAGGAACGTGACAGACACTTAGTAGTCTGGCAACTTGCTTCAACCAAAGTGTGTGTGTGGTCTGCAGTAAGGAGATAAATAAAGATACAATAGTGAATGATTGAATACAATCTCCAATTCACATCACATATAAACAATATGCATGGCTATAAAATGACTGATTACTTAATGCTATGCAGGACCATACAGAGCAATAAACCGTGACCCTGACTGCACTAATTTGAGATCATAGGGGTGCCGCCGCAGGTGTACTACAAAGCATAGCACCATCATTTTCAATACAGGGCTACAATTGCACAATGAACTTGAATACCTCTAAACACTGAAATACAATGTAATACCATACACGTATACAATTACAGAGCATATAAACAATGCACTCGGGACATTATCCTAAAAACACAGGGTTAAATGTCCGAAATGACATGACAACCAAACAGAGCTAGCCAGCATACAATAGTAAGCTCACAGAATAAACTACTAATTAGCATAACCATAAATATGACATTATCGTCGCAGAGTGCATCTTAAGACATAAACTACATGAAAGATATGAAATACAGTACCAGTGAAAAGTTTGGACACACCTACTCATTCAAGGGTTTTTCTTTATTTTTTTACTATTTTCTACATTGTAGATTAATAGTGAAGACATCCAAACAATGAAATAACACATATGGAATCAGTAACCAAAAAGTGTTAAACTAAGCAAAATATATTTTAGATTCTTCAAAGTAGCCACAGCTATGCACACTCTTAGCATTCTCTCAACCAGCTTCATGAGGTAGTCACCTGGAATGCATTTCAAGTAACAGGTGTACCTTGCTAAAAGTTATTTTGTGGAATTTCTTTCCTTCTTAATGCGTTTGAGCCAATCAGTTGTGTTGTGACAACGTTGGAGTGTATACAGAAGATAGCCCTATTTGGTGAAAGACCAAGTCCATATATGGCAAGAGCAGCTCAAATAAGCAAAGAGAAACGACAGTCCACCATTACTTTAAGACATGAAAGTCAGTCAATGCGGAACATTTCAAGATCTTTCAAACTTTCTTCAAGTGCAGTCGCAACAACAATCAAGCGCTATGAGGACCGCCACAGGAAAGGAAGAACCAGAGTTACCTCTGCTGCAAAGGATGAGTTCCTTAGAGTTACCAGCCTCAGAAATTGCAGCCCAAATAAATGCTTCACAGAGTTCAAGTAACAGACACATCTCAACATCGACTGTTCAGAGGAGACTGTATGAATCAGGCCTTCATGTTCGAATTGCTGTACAGAAACCACTACTAAAGACACCAAAAGAAGAAGAGACTTGCTTCGGCCAAGAAACACGAGCAATGGACATTAGACAGGTGGAAATCTGTCCTTTGGTGTGATGAGTCCAAATTTGAGATTTTTGGTTCCAACCGTCTATGTGAGACACAGAGTAGGTGAACGGATGATCTCGGCATGTGTGGTTCCCACCATGAACCATGGAGAAGGAGGTGTGATGGTGTGGGGTGCTTTGCTGGTGACACTGTCAGTGATTTATTTAGAATTCAAGGCACACTTAACCAGCATGGCTACCACAGCATTCTGCAGCGATACACCATCTCATCTGGTTTGCGCTTTGTAAAACTACCATTTGTTTTTCAAATGGACAATGACCCAAAACACCTCCAGGCTGTGTTAGGGCTATTTGACCAAGGAGAGTGATGGAGTGCTGCATCAGATTACCTGGCCTCCACAATCAACCGACCTCAACCCAATTGAGATGGTTGGACCGCAGAGTGAAGGAAAAGCCACCAACAAGTGCTAAGCATATGTGGGAACTCCTTCAAGACTGTTGGAAAAGCATTTCTCATTAAGCCGGTTGAGAGAATGCCAAGAGTGTGCAAAGCTGTCATCAAGGCAAAGGGTGGCTACTTTGATGAATCTAAAATATAAAAAATATTTTGATTTAACACTTATTTTGGCTACTACATGATTCCATATGTCTTCACTATTGTTATACAATGTAGAAAATAGTAAAAAATAAAGAAACTCTTGAATGAGTAGGTGTGTCCAATCTTTTGACTGGTACTGTATGTACTTACATATCAACAAGGACGCACACTGGCCGTGGCTAACACAATGAAAGCTAACTGGTGGGAAAACACAAGGATGGCTGGAACCTTTCTCACTTGACTTCTCTCGAGCTGATCTTCTCTGAACTGGAGATCGCCCAGCATGCTCTGCTCCACTTCACCGTGGGCAGAGCTACAGCTCTGATGTAATTAACTGACACTGATATGATTAACTACAAATACTTCACAGCCTTTTGTACATTAAGTCTTTCAAGTTTCCATTAAGATTGTACTATTGGTTATCGATGACAATTCGGAAGATGTAGATGCTGTTTTACATAGGGTCAATGAAAATCCGTGTCCCCCCCCCCCCCCCCCCCCCCCCCCCCCCCCCCCCCCCCCCCCCCCCCCCCCCCCCCCCCCCCCCCCCCCCCCCCCCCCCCCCCCCCCCCCCCCCCCCCCCCCCCCCCCCCCCCCCCCCCCCCCCTTCTGTACAATTTCTTCTGTACAGGAATTCAAATAACTACATTTTAGATAAGCTAAAACTTCAGAGAATGGACAATAAAGAAGAGAAGGCAGAACCATGCTAGCCTTAACAGCCAAATGCAGACATTTTTATATCAATATCAAATAATTTATGGGTAACAAGTAAGTACCTTACTGTAATAGAGTTCCATTAAAATGGGCAAAAATAGCTTATTAGCAAAAGAATATGACTCAAGTAAGAATTTTGCTAGAACTCTCTGGGTGTGGTCTGAGTAGAGAAGGGACAACTGAAAACTAGCTGGTATTGGCAGAGAGGTTTAGTTATTGGTCTATAAAAAATATACCACATGGTGATCTCACCATGGAAAGCCAAAACTCCCGCCCATGCAAACCTGCTGATTAGAAGGTCATGTGTAGATTATATTTTCAACCAGCAACTATCAGGAAATAACACTGAACATTCATGGAACGTTCTCTGAACGTTACTAAAGTTTTCTTGTGGTTTTTATGGAAAGTTTTCTTTGTGTTCTGAGAAAGGAATTTAAAACGTATTGATGTTAAAGGTAGACTCAGTGATATGACGTAGATGCAGAAAGTAAACCGCATAGTGGGTCAATTTCCGCAACTACTAAGAGTTGACGCGTGAGGCTCAACATCTCCACTGTTGTGGTCCTGTGGCTACCACGCTATGAACAGCCTAAAGCGAACCCGTGCGCATGCGCAGATAGTGTGTGTGTGACCGTGTGAGAGCAAAGTCTTGCATCTCGCTCATCTCAATATCTGCGGTGCTGCTCGTGGCAACGTCATTTCGCTGAGTCTACCTTTAATGTGAAAAATGTTTATTTTTAGAACAATCCCAGAACATTGCCAAGAACTGACATAAAAGAGAACCATACATTCTTTGAACGTTCTGAGAACATCACTTAAATCACACAATTTTTGAGAATGTTCCCAGAATGTAGTAAACATATTACATTAAATATAACCACATGGGAATTTGTTTGGAATGTTCTGTGGAAGTACTGAAATTCCCACACAAGAACATTGTTTCTTAATGTTCTCGGAACAATATGCGAACATTACTTTAAATATAACCATGAGAAAACCTGTAGGAAACGTTATGCTGAAGTACTGAAATTCCCACCGTAGAACGTTCTGAGAAACATATGGTTCTCAGAACGTTATGCGCTAGCTGTGTTACATCTGTCTCATCCTGCCAAAGGACATCTGCTGTTTTATCACCACATACCAGACACACCTCATTACCTCTCCTTAGACTTACCGATTGACTCAGCAGGACATGAAGAGAGGAAAATACTTAAATGATCAATTTCACACCTGAGTTGGCCTGGATCAATGTTAACGCTGTCACCCAATATTATGCGTTTTTCTTTTTCTTGCCTAGGCATACAAGATAAGCTTGGTTATTATGTATGGCTTAATGTTGTAATAAAACAGCAATAAATAAGTTAAATAAATGGTCTTTCACTAAAGGTAAAGTTTAAAGTTTAGATAAAAGCATCTGCCAAGAGGCAAATATTATTCTAATGATATAACAATTGGTGTGAGTGAAGATGATCTTCAACACACATTTCTGATTGCTGCTCTGGGTAGACACGCAAAGGATTTGGTTTTATATCTGGCTTCAGTGACATCTCAACAGGACACAGTGACATGGACTTCAGACAGCCGAGACAAACTTTCTCAAGCAAGATACTATGTATCAGAATTGTAACCCTGACCAAGGGACGGGGCGCCAAAACAAATCAATTGGACAAGCATTTGATTTCCATAGGGGGCCCGTTTTTTTTTCCATGGGACCTGCTACACATTTTTTTCATGGGTTTTAAAATAAAGACGTAATTTAACTGTAAAAATGTTGTAGAAATTACCACCAGGGACACCTGAGGTCAATACTAAATGAATCATTATTTATTAACAGCAAGCTGGAAAGGTCACAGTCAAACAGATGCATAAAATACCAGTCTGAAGTGAGCTCCACCGGGGCAGTCCTGTTAGTTCTCTTATATACTGCTTACACTGACAAGTTATATTTGCATGATTTAGCTTATTCATTATTCATCATTAATTCATCATTAACGTTTGTTTCATGTATGTGATTGACTAATACCGCACGAGGCTTCTTCTCTCCAAGCTGAGACCTTGAAACTGAGATATTCCCACGGTACTGCTGCCCTTCCATGCACCAGTTCCGGAGGTCTACGTCACCGGCCTCTAGGCATCACTGAACTGTCTCATTACACACACCTGATTCCAATTCCCCTGATTAGTAATTGTATATAGTTGAAGTCGGAAGTTTACGTACACCTTAGCCACATTTAAACTCAGTTTTTCACAATTCCTGACATTTAATCCTAGTAAAAATTCCCTGTCTTAGGTCAGTTAGGATCACCACTTTATTTTAAGAATGTGAAATGTCAGAATAATAGTAGAGAGTGATTTATTTCAGCTTTTATTTCTTTCATCACATTCCCAGTGGGTCAGAAGTTTACATGCACTCAATTAGTATTTGGTAGCATTGCCTTTAAATTGTTTAACTTGGGTCAAATGTTTCGGGTAGCCTTCCACAAGCTTCCCACAATAAGTTGGGTGAA
Organism: Salvelinus namaycush; assembly: GCF_016432855.1. Classification (NCBI taxonomy): domain Eukaryota; kingdom Metazoa; phylum Chordata; class Actinopteri; order Salmoniformes; family Salmonidae; genus Salvelinus; species Salvelinus namaycush. The sequence goes on from NW_024060311.1 coordinate 7,606, forward strand.
TTTTGGCCCATTCCTCCCGACAGAGCTGGTGTAACTGAGTCAGGTTTCTAAGCCTCCTTGCTCGCACACACTTTTTCAGTTCTGCCCAAAAATGTTCGATGGGATTGAGGTCAGGGATGGCCACTCCAATACCTTGACTTTGTTGTCCTTCAGCCATTTTGCCACGATATTGGAAGTATGCTTGGGGTCATTGTCCATTTTGAAGACCCATTTGCGACCAAGCTTTAACTTCCTGACTGATGTCTTGAGATGTTGCTTCAATATATCAACATAATTTTCCTGCCTCACGATGCCATCTAATTTGTGATAGTGATAGTCCCTCCTGCAGCAAAGCACCCCACAACATGATGCTGCCACCCCTGTGCTTCAAGGTTGGGATGGTGTACTTCGGCTTGCAAGCCTCTCCCTTTTTCCTCCAAACATAACGATGGTCATTATGGCCAAACAGTTCTATTTTTGTTTCATCAGACCAGAGGACTATGATCTTTGTCCCCATGTGCAGTTGCAAACCGCTTTTTTATGGCCGTTTTGGAGTGGCTTCTTCCTTGCTGAGCGGTCTTTCAGGTCATGTCGATATAGGACTCGTTTTACTGTGGATATAGATACTTTTGTACCTGTTTCCTCCAGCATCTTCACAAGGTCCTTTGCTGTTGTTCTTGGATTGATTTGCACGTTTCACACCAAAGTACGTTCACCTCTAGGAGACAGAACACGTCTCCTTCCTGAGCGGTATGACGTCTGCGTTGTCCCATGGTGTTTATACTTGCATACTATTGATTGTAAAGATGAAGGTGGTACCTTCAGGCGTTTGGAAATTGCTCCCAAGGATGAACCAGACTTCTGGAGGTCTTGGCTGATTTACAATTTTCTTCTGAGGTCTTGGCTGATTTATTTTGATTTTCCCATGATGTCAAGCAAAGAGGCACTGAGTTTGAAGGTAGGCCTTGAAATACATCCACAGGTACACCTCCAATTAACTCAAATTATGTCAATTAGCCTATCAGAAGCTTCTAAAGCCATGACATAATTTTCTGGAATTTTCCAAGCTGTTTAAAGGCACAGTCAACTTACTGTATGTAAACATCTGACCCACTGGAATTGTGATACAGTGAATTATAAGTGAAATAATCTGTCTGTAAACAATTGTTGGAAAAATTACTTGTGTCATGCACAAAGTAAATGTCCTAACCAACTTGCCAAAACTATAGTTTGTTAACAAGAAATGTGTGGAGTGGTTGAAAAACGAGTTTTAATGACTCCAACCTAAGTGTATGTAAACTTCCGACTTCAACTGTATGTGCCCGCTGTTCACCATTGTCTGGTCAGTTATTGTTCCCATGTCCGTTGGTCTTGTGAGTACCTGTGCTTGTGGTTTCGGTTTTCGTGCTGCGTGTATTGTGAACTCGTTATTACGGATCTCGTCCCTTAAATTGTTGTGCACTTGTTATTACGGGTCTCGTCCAGTGTATTTATTAGAGGTTGAACCTCGCTCTTTTGTTTGGGCTTCGTCCCCGTGCCTTTCATGGTATGTTGTATTTTTGGGTAGAGTATTAAAACCCCCTATTACGTATTCCTGCGCCTGTCTCCAATCATTTATACGTGACAGAATAACCAACCCTAAATGGAGACAGCGGGAATGGCCCGTCCGACGCCGCTGCAACTTCGGCAGTTGCAACTGGCACATCCGATGCCGCAACTGGTCCGTCTGACGCCGCCACTACTTTGGTAGCTGCAACTGGCCCTGACCAACCCGCACCACATCCCTGTGGTCGTCCTCAAGGCCGGTGTCGTCCCGCTGCTAGTGCAGCGCGTCAGGGGGAGGGGGGTACTGTCACAGATTCCCCCGGTACCCCTGCTCAATCCGTGCACCAGCTCCGGAGGTCTATGTCACCGGCCTCTAGGCGTCACTGAACTGTCTCATTACGCACACCTGATTCCCTTTCCCCTGATTAGTAATTGTATATATGTGCCCTCTGCGCACCATTGTTTTGTCGGTTATTGTTCCCATGTCCGTTTAGCTCTGTGAGTACCTGTGCTTTGTTATTTTGGCTTTCGTGCTGCGTGTATGGTGCACTTGTTATTACGGGTCTCGTCCCGTGTATTGTTGTGCATTTGTTATTATAGGTCTCGCCCCGTGTAGTTTATTGCGGGTTTCATCCTGTGTATATATTAGAGGTTTTACCTCGCTCTTTTGTTCAGGTTACATCCCTGTGTTTTTGTATATGTGTTTGTTTTGGGCTTCATCCCCGTGCTTTTTCATGGCATGTTGTATATTTTGGGTGGAGTATTAAACCCCCCCCATTTACAAATTCCTGCACCTGTCTCCAATCATTTATACAATGTGACAGATATCCCTTTCCGTTCTCAAAACAATGTTCTGGGCGTACTGTTCTGGGCGTAACGAGGATTCCTCCCAGGCACGATCAATCAGTCACTTCCATGAACCCAGTCGAATTGGTTGTTAGAAAAGCACAAACATAAAATTTTCCTGAAGTTATAGCCAGTAATGATGTTTTCATCTGATTGTCAAGCAAATCACTTTAAAAAGTAGGTTAACTTCAAACAATCGTCCAAAATAATTCCAGCAGTTGAACAGTGCATCGTGTGAACCCACCAACCATGTTTAAAAACCATGTTGTTTTAATTCCGTTTTTTATGGTGTTGCTGCAGCATCCTGAGCACCCCTACTTCCCGCGGCTATGGCACCAACTCTCCTTCAATTTGGAATGGGCTGAAACTATCTCACCGGAGAGAGCATCCAAGTGAGCAAAACAGCACCCCTCTGTCTTACTATATGTATGACATGCCTTACTCTTTTTGGCCAGACAGCATCAGATACATGGACTACACATACTGAGACAGAGGGGCACTGTTTCACTCGCTCGGATGCTTTATTGTTTTCTGTGCGCATCTCGGTTAAATAAATGATCAATGGGCAAGGAGGTACGGTAGGGCATGCCAGGTCTAGGGGTGACCACATGTCCCTGATTGTGTGGGACAGTCCCGCATTTTGTCCCTTTTTTCCCACAACCAAACAATCATGTACCGCACTTTATCAACAAATTCAAACACCAAAACAATATTGATTTGTCCTGTATTTCAGTCAGACATTCCAACCTGTCTCTTGCAGTCAGGTTGCACTTATGAAAATATATATATCATAAGGATGTGGTAGCTAAGCCTACTGGTCATATTAAACACTTCTCCAATTGTTGTTGAGATCTGATATTCTGCGCAGAGCAGAGAAAGACAAATTTCATAGGCAATTGTCAACCAATCCTACTTCTCAAATAATTTAGGGCTAAATTCCAGCTAAACTTGAAAAGGACAGTAGGCCTAACTACTTACAAAAAGCGCGCTTCTGATGAAGAGCTACAAAAGTAAATGGGTGTATTATACTGAAGGAGAGCCTATAAGGTAATTTCATCAAATGTGAGGCTTTCCATGCTCATTAGTGGCTCATTCAACATACAGTATTTGCTGCTACCTCATTCAATCCCATTTTAAAAGTCTCCCTAACTGATTTACATTCCCTGAGACCAACCAGAAATGTTTCATTGGCCAAATATTTTCATAAGGCCACACATGTGGTCTCTCATTTCTACATCCCCAAATTTTGCACAAGGCAAAAGAGTAGGCTATAGGTGCGCTTCAATTGCTTGTTCAGTGCAATGGACAACAGCGGTGTATTGCTGCCAGAGCCACCCATTCCTCACAATGGTGCTTGTTTAGTAGGCCTAAAGTTACATCAAAGCTGAATCAATGTCTTGGAAGATCGCATAATGATTCATTTGATTTCTACATAACATAATAAAATATAATAGCATAGTATAACTTCACTGTTGTTACACTAAAAACACCACCTAATTTCTCATGAGATGTATAGGATGGTTAGCTAAATAGTCAAAAAAAAAATGAATGGGCCAAAACTTAACAGAGTGTGCCAGTGGTGTGCATGTAAGTGCACAACACAGCTGTGTTCTAGAATATTGGACAGTTGGCTTTCATACATTTTGAATTCTCAGCGCAGCTCAAGCAATTTCTCCAAGTGTCAACACATTCAAATGACTAGAGGATGAGTACCAGAGCCGCGTTGGTTGGGAATTTGGGCTGTGTGTCACCTGCAGATTGTGGTCTCAGAGCCGCATAGCTACGTCAACAGCATCCGTGGACTATGGTTTACACTTCAGGCCTGTCCATAACGCTGGCCCTGACCATGACTAATGTATAATTGGCTCCAGAGGCTATACCTTCAAAATGTGTTGGTATAAGCCTTAGACCAATTTGTGTCTTGTTCTGGATTAATCAAGCATTCTTATCTCTACTTGATTGATTAAATAACACATCTTTAATTAAATAAATCCTTTGGATATTGACTTAACTGTAACTCTCCAAGATGGTCTAAATCAAACACTAATCCCTGAGAACAGCCTTCAGGACTAGGGTTGGGTTGGACAACCTGCCTTCCTCAACACTGTTTTACAGACAGACATATTGGGATGTTTTAGATATCATATTATAAAGAGAGAATACTGTAGTTGTTCAGTTGTAAAGTGCAGTTCCACGAGGCCCCGCATGGTCCAAGCAAGGGGGCAGAGAGAAAAATGTGCGGTTTTATAGATAAACTAATGCTATTTTACCTTTTTTGCCGTGAGGCTAGGTTAAAATGTTGCCAGGACCAGCAAGGGGAGTGGGCCCGATTCTTTCCTTGGGCTGAATACGCCCAGAATTCATTGCGACACTCCTCCACCGGGCTGACTCCTTTCCAGTGTGTTCTAGGTTATCAGCCAGCCCTGGATCCGTGGACTCCGAGACAGACCTAAGCTCCTGCGGTGGACGAGTGGTTCAGGCACGGTATGGAACGATGCCTACGTGAAACTCCAGCGCGCCGTCAGAAAGAGCAGCCGGATCGCCACCTTAGTGAGGCTCCTGTGTTCCATCCTGGTGACCGCGTCTGGTTCTCTACCAGGAACCTCCTGCTCAGCCTGCCCTGTAAGAAGCTGAGTCCCCAGTTTGTGGGGCTATTCAAGGTCTTCCGAAGGGTCAACAAAGTAACTTACAGATTACAACTCCCCACTAACTACCGGATCTCTCATGTTTCCCTCCTCAGGCCGGTGGTTCCTGGTCCTTTGGCTGATGCCGTCCCCCACGACACCCCTCCAACTCCCTTGGACATCAAGGGGAGCCCCGCCTATGCCGTCAGATCACTCCTGGACTCCCGACGTCGTGGGGGTCGGCTCCAAAACCTGGTGGACTGGGAGGGGTACGGTCCAGAGGAGAGGTGCTGAGTTCCGGTAGACGACATTCTAGATCCCACATCATCTGAGAATTTCACCTTCGCCATCCGGACCAGCCCGCTCCTCGCCCTCGGGGCCGTCCTCCTGGCCGACATCATCCTGCGACTGGAGCCACGTGTCTGGTGGGGGGGGGGGGGGGGGGGTGTACTGTCACGTCAACTCCTGCTCCAGCACTTGACGTCGCAGGTCTACTATCCACCGGTCCTTGCAACCCATCATTATGCACACCTGAACTCCATCACTACCCTGATTATTCCCCCTTTATCTAGCACTCCCTTGCATCACTCTTTAGGCAGTATTGATTCAGTTTTCATGTCCAGACGCTTCTCTTGTTTTGTGACTTTCCATGTTCGTTATTATTAAACTCACCATCTGCACCTACTTCCTGACTCCCGTGTCTGTCACAATAAAGCAAACATTATCCCTCAGGTCTAGCACAGCAAATACTTAAATTGTTCAAGCATATGTTGCAGAACAGTGAGTTGACAAGCCACTGACAGAGTTGACAACAGATAGTCTACTCAAAACAGACATATTTTGGCCTCTAAAAATCGAATTTCAATAGGCCTACAAACGTTTATAGAATATGGAAAATGATTCATTTGAAAATCCCTAATAGAAACATAATCATTCTATCATCTTTTTCAGCACTCTGACAGAGTTGACGTTAGACAAAAATCTGATAGAGTTGGGGCTTTATAGAGTTGACTTATTTATTTGAATTTTTTAAAGTGGTACACAGTAGCAAAACAAAATCTCAGTTGCTTTATGGCTCTACAACCTAATAAAATCAAAATGTATGGTGATTCCAATATTGTTTGATTAAATCTATGAAAAGTAGAGAACTTTACAGATCATGAGTGGGCTTGTTGCACTACAATGCGGACATGAATAATGGGACCTTATGGTATAATTGACGATGCTCATTCCTGAAGAAGTTTGGATTTTAGACAAATCTCCAGACACGTATTTTAGGAATAACAGTTTTGAGAGAGATATTATTTAAAGTCACAGAGGGCTATTGCAAGAAACTACATAAGATAATTGTTCAGTTAATATCCATTATTACTTTTTTGGAGAGTTTGAAATTGGGATCCTTTGCTTTGGACAAGGGCATTTCCAGGCATAGAGTCTATTGGAAATGAATAATATTTAAGTATTTAGAAAATTCCAAAAACAAACAGAAAAAATTGAAAAAAACCTTTTCTCTGCAGGACAAGGATTGTCCCCGACTTTCGAGAAAACCTGAGCTAATTTTCTGCTATTCTACACATTTTACCATGAGGCAGAGAGAAAATGTTGCAGTTTTAACACACATTTCCTGGCTTATGACATGCTCATATGCTATCTGGGGGGCCCAACCTCCAGTCTCTGCGTGGGTCCACAACGCCAGTGGTCCAATTCCTAGACCTTTTCTGTCAGACACTAACTGTATGATAACTTCTGCACTCAAGACTCTTATCTTCAATTAGCAGCTGCAAAAACTCCCAAATTAAAGTGAATACAGCTGTTAGGATTGAGTCCTATTGATTTGCCGTGATGATGATGAAGTATTATGTTGAACACATTGACAATATGTTTAACTGCTATGAGACTTGTGTGCTATTAGGTTGAATTTGTTTAGAAGGATGTGTGTTGACATACTAGTTGGCAAAAGGAGAGCAATAGTAACTGTACAGATGTAGGGTCTTAGTTTGATCACCCTGTTGCATGAGAACTTTCCTGCAACGCAGGAAGAATGAATCGCAAGTAGAATGAATGCTACAACTTCTGCAAAGGCCATATCAACGTAAATGCTGCACAGCCAATGCAAATGCCAGATTGACCATGCAGCACCTTTTACTCCCAGAATTCCATCTCAGATGAAGTTGCATTCACAGGGACTATCCAATTAGCTGTCAGATTCCTCTTGTCAAATTCTACAAAATATACCGTGGGAGAAATTGCCTACATTTAATAAAAAATTCTAAAGACAAGTTTAATATTTCAAGACAAGTAATGTGCATACAAGATGTTTATTGTTCTTGCAAAGACCGGAGCCATAGTTTGTTTTGTCAATAGACACCCCACGGTTTTAAACCAGCCATACAAAATGGTCAGACAAAATTACTTCCAAAACTAGTAGTTAAAATCTATCATGTTACATGACAGTTGAATAAGTAAGCTATACCTCTGTGTCAATTCCCAGCAGCTAAACCGGGTACCCCAAGCACCACAGCACTACAGGGGTGCAATCTAAACATAATATAGGCTGGAAAGGAAAACCTTAGTTTGGACATCAGAGTTCAAACTTGGCTTGAAAATACATGCCAAAAAAATACTGCGCACTTAGATAAATTGGAAAAATATTTAAGATTAGGTCTACAGTTGAAGTCAGAAGTTTACATACACCTTAGCCAAATACATTTAAACTCACTTTTTCACAATTCCTGACATTTAATCCTAGTAAAAATTCCTAGTATTTGGTAGCATTGCCTTTAACTTGTTTAACTTGGGTCAAACGTTTCGGGTTGCCTTCCACAAGCTTCCCACAATAAGTTGGGTGAATTTTGGCCCCTTCCTCCTGACAAAGCTGGTGTAACTGAGTCAGGTTTGTAGGCCTCCTTGCTCGCACACACTTTTCAGTTCTGCCCACAAATTTTCTACAGAATTGAGGTCAGGGCTTTGTGATGGCCACTCCAATACATTGACTTTGTTGTCCTTCAGCCATTTTGCCACAACTTTGGAAGTATGCTTGGGGTCATTGTCCATTTTGAAGACCCATTTGCGACCAAGCTTTAACTTCCTGACTGATGTCTTGAGATGCTGCTTCAATATATCAACATCATTTTCCTCCCTCATGATGCCATCTATTTTGTGACGTGCACCAGTCCCTCCTGCAGCAAAGCACCCCCACAACATGATGCTGCCACCCCCGTGCTTCACGGTTGGGATGGTGTTCACCGGCTTGCAAGCCTCCCCCTTTTTCCTCCAAACATAACGATGGTCATTATGGCCAAACAGTTCTATTTTTGTTTCATCAGACCAGAGGAAATTTATCCAAAAAGTACGATCTTCGTCCCCATGTGCAGTTGCAAACCATAGTCTGGCATTTTTATGGCGGTTTTTGAGCAGTGGCTTCTTCCTTGCTGAGTGGCCTTTCAGGTTATGTCGATATAGGACTGTTTTTTACTGTGGATATAGATACTTTTGTACCTGTTTCTTCCAGCATCTTCACAAGGTTATTTGCTGTTGTTCTTGGATTGATTTGCACTTTTCGCACCAAAGTACGTTCATCTCTAGGAGACAGAACGCATCTCCTTCCTGAGCGCTATGACGTCTGCGTGGTCCCATGGTGTTTATACTTGCGTACTATTGTTTGTACATATGAACGTGGTACCTTCAGGCATTTGGAAATTGCTCCCAAGAATGAACCAGATGTGTGGAGTTCTACAATTAGTTTGAAGGTAGGCCTTGAAATACATCCACAGGTACACTTCCAATTGACTCAAATGATGTCAATTAGCCTATCAGAAGCTTCTAAAGCCATGATCATCTTCTGGAATTTTCCAAGCTGTTTAAAGGCACAGTCAACTTAGTGTATGTAAACTTCTGACCCACTGGAATTTTGATACAGTGAATTATAAGTGAAATTATCTGTCTGTAAACAATTGTTGGAAAAAATATCTGTGTGATGCACAAAGTAGATGTCCTAACCGACTTGCTAAAACTATAGTTTGTTAACAAGAAATGTGTGGAGTGGTTGAAAAACAAATTTTAATGACTCCAACCTAAGTGTATGTAAACTTCCGACTTCAACTGTACGTTACAGCACTTTGGTTTCAGGAATAAATGTGTTGAAATGGAAGTCAATTATACATGTCTGTTTTCAATCCTTTTTAAATAGGATAGATTGGCTATATGTGATTGTCTGCCTATAACCAGCCTGAGGAGGTTTCCATTCCTAATCTATTCAGAGTTTAGTGAAATGAATCAAATTGGAAATGGGCAATTAGGCCTATTAATGCATGTATGTCTATTTAATGTGGAAAAATCCACCTGGACTCGTCCCCACCCACCTACTCAGCCAGTCAGAAGCCGCTAATGTGTTGCGGCCATGGCATAGCCCATACTTTTTACTAAACGATACAATCTAAATAGTATAGTATGCAGCATAGTATGCAGTTTAAGTATGTAGTCCGTTAGTATGGGTATTCACCCAGTACAAAAAATAATTGCAGTTTTGAAACTGCAATCAAAGTGCAGTAACTGCAGTCGACTGTTGTATTTTGGACGCAGTAATTGCAGATAACTGCAGTGTACTGCCGCTATAATGCACTGTAATTGCAGTTACACTGCAAAAGTACTGCGGTAAAAAAAACATTTATTTTGGATGCAGTATTTCTAGCATAGTGCAGTTTTACTGCAGTGTACTGCAGTTATACTGCACTCTGACTGCAATCTTTTTTCATAAGGGAGGATACGGGCCACTATCTTGCTTAAACATTGCATACTCTGTTAAAGCTCCCCAAAGCACACACATACATGGGTCGCTCCTCTTTTCAGTTCACTGCAGCTAGCGACTGGAACGAGCTGCAAAAAAACCTCAAACTACATTCTAAGACTCAATCATGGACACTCTTACTGACACTTGTGGCTGCTTTGTGGGATGTATTGTTGTCTCTACCTTTTTTCCCTTTGTGCTGTTGTCTGTGCCCATTAATGTTTGTACCATGTTTGTGCTGCTACCATGTTATGCTGCTGCCATGTTGTGTTGCTACCATGCTGTGTTGTCATGTGTTACTGCCATGCTGTGTTGTTGTCTTAGATCTCTCTTTATGTAGCGTTGTGGTGTCTCTCTTGTCATGATGTATGTTTTCTCCTACATTTTTATTCTTAATCCCAGCCCCTGTCGCCGCAGGAGGCCTTTTGCCTCTTGGCAGGCCATAATTGTGAATAATAATTTGTTCTTAACTGACTTGCCTAGTTAAATAAAGGTTCAATTAAAAAAAGTTAAATATATAGATACAGTACCAGTCAAAAGTTTGAACACCCTACACATTCAAGGGTTTTTCTTTATTTTTACTATTTTCTACATTGTAGAATAATAGTGAAGACATCAAAACTATGAAATAACACATATGGAATAATATAGTAACCAAAAAAGTGTTTAACAAATCTAAATATATTTATATTTGAGATTCTTCAAAGTAGCCACCCTTTGCCTTGATGACAGCTTTGCACACTCTTGGCATTCTCTCAACCAGCTTAATGAGGAATGCTTTTCCAACAATCTTGAAGGAGTTCCCACATATGCTGAGCACGTGTGGGCTGCTTTTCCTTGACTCCAACTCATTCCAAACCATCTCAATTGGGTTGAGGTCAGGTGATGGCCAGATCATCTGATGCAGCACTCCATCACTCTCCTTCTTGGTCAAATAGCCCTTACACAGCCTGAAGTTGTGTGCTGGGTTATTGTCCTGTTAAAAAACAAATGATACTCCTACTAAGCGCAAACCAGATGGATTTGTGTTTGCCCCACCAAGATGTACATGCTAAAATCACCACCGCACACCACACATAACAACAATAATTGTGCATCAAATAAAATGTCTGTCCCATGTCGGTGAATGGTTGAATTGCTCCTTATCATTCAGGTATCCAATAGCATTGAGAGCGTGTTTACATACAGAAGCTTACAACACGGCTGTTGTACATTTCTGTCTGACTTGTACAGACGTAGCCTATATTATCACACATGTCCTGTAAGACACGTCCTGTAGTGTCATCTAGTGGAATCAGTGGGTCAGGATAACCAAAAGACATGCTAAATTACAAACCTCCTCCCCCACCCTTTTATTTTACCTGATACTTACTACTTACTTATAAATTAAATGGTAACCTAATAATGATACTAACCTAATAATTACACGATCAAAACATAATGTTTTCTGGGCATCAATTAAAACAAGCACTAGATAATTGCTATTTGTGTATTTGGAAGTAAGTACCGGAAATAATGTATTGTAACCAACTAATACCCTTGTAAACATTAGTTCAACAACTGAAAGAGGACTGTAAAATAAGGAAGTGCAACAACCACATCTTTAGTATATTTTTCATATTCAAATCATATTCAAATTAATTGTTCATGCCCCTGACAAATACACTGAGATTTGAATGGACATTTGCTTACTGTTCATGTAGAATGGCTGTGAGACAAAAAGTTTTTTTTTTTATTCAAAAAGTGCACTCTACCCACAACATCAGGATAAGCCTATTACAAGTAGATAGGCCTACATGCTTGGCAGTAGGTGTTGTTGTCTTTACATCCTGTAGGTATGATATCTGATTGGAGGTTAACTTTACAGTAATGCTATTGGTCAACAACTCAGATGTTATAAAGGGGTCTCACTTTCATTGGCTGTCTCTTCTCTGTTCCAGACCTGCTGTGGTGAGAGACACTGTTTTTCTCTCGCCCTCTCTCATGCGCTATGGGTCATTTCTCTCTCTCCCTCTCTGATCATGCTTAGATACTTCATGTTTTGTGAATGTCAGTATTACCTTGTAACTTAAGCTTCATGCCTTGTATAATGTTTAGTTCATTTTACAATTATATTAAATCTATTTGCCTTTGATATAGACAATTCTCAGACCTTTCTTGCTAAATCAGCTTTATGGAGTCCGATAAACATTTTAATAGACTTTGTCATATTAAATTGCAAAGTATTATTATGGGTCGATTGTGCAATATATATTATATAGTTATTCATCAAATATTACTCCACTACAGTGTTATTAACTATAACTACCTTTTATTACATGTGTTATTAACTTGTATTATCCGTGTTAACTGTTATAACCTGTTATTAACTGTTATTCATATATTATTAACTCTAAAAGTGTCAACTGGGGTCAACATTTTTATCCTACGGGCCGGTGCCAAAAATCCTATTTTAGGACTTTGTAATCAAACTACTTACCAACAAAAACAATTTGCTATGATTTCTGTGTTAATATGGAGGAATGTAAAATAATCTCTCTTTGTATAGTACTATGCTGAAAAAATGTACTTTGAGATAAAATAGCCAAATTTAGCATAGAGGTAGATGTACACTGGTACAAAAGTATGTGGACACCTGCACATCGAACATCTCATTCCAAAATCATGGGCATTCATATGGAGTTGGTCCCTCCTTTGCTGCTATAACAGCCTCCACTCTTCTGGGAAAGCTTTCCACTAGATGTTGGAACATTGCTGCAGGGACTTGCTTCCATTCAGCCACAAGAGCATTAGTGAGGTTGGGCACTGATGTTGGGATATTAGGCTTGGCTCTTAGTCGGCGTTCCAATTCATCCCAAAGGTGTTCGATGGGGTTGTGGTTAGAGCTCTGTGCAGGCCAGTCAAGTTCTTCCACACCGATCTCGGCAAACCATTTTTGTATGGACCTCGCTTTGTGCACGAGGGCATTGTCATGCTGAAACAGGAAAGGGCCTTCCCCAAACTGTTGCCACAAAGTTGGAAGCACAGAATCATCTAGAATGTCATTGTATGCTGTTGCGTTAAGACTTCCCTTCACTGGAAACTAAGTGGCCTAGCCCAAACCATGAAAAACAGCCCCAGACCATTATTCCTCCTCCACCAAACTTTACAGTTAGCACTATGCATTCGGGCAGGTAGCATTCTCCTGGCATCCGCCAAACCAAGATTTGTCCGTCAGACTGCCAGATGGTGATGCGTGATTCATCATTTCAGAGAACGTGTTTCCACTGCTCCAGAGTCCAATGGCGGCGAGCTTTACACCACTCCAGCCGATGCTTGGCATTGCGCATGGTGATCTTAGGCTTATGGCAGCTGCTCGGCCATGGAAACCCATTTCATGAAGCTCCCGACGAACAGTCCTTGTGTTGACGTTGCTTCTAGAGGCAGTTTGGAACTCGGTAGTGAGTGTTGCAACCGAGGACAGACCATTTTTACACGCTACGCGCTTCAGCACTCGGCGGTCACGTTCTGTGAGCTTGTGTGGCCTACCACTTCGCGGCTGAGCCGTTGTTGCTCCTAGACGTTTCCACTTCACAATAACAGCACTTACAGTTGACCAGGGCAGCTCTAGCAGGGCAGAAATTTTACGAACTGACTTGTTAGAAAGGTGGCATGACGGTGCCACGTTTGAAAGTCACTGAACTCTTTAGTACGTGCCATTCCACTACCAATGTTTGTCAATGGAGATTGCAAATGTTTGTCGATTTTTACAAATGTAAGCAACGGCTGTGGCTGAAATAGCCGAATCCACTAATTTAAAGGGGTGTCCACATACCCTACATGGCCAAAATAATGTACCCTAAAAAGTAATATATATTTTTATTTATTTACGACAGTAACAGTGTTTTACAATTCAGGAAGACTGTTTTGAGATAAACGCACCATATCTCTCACAGAGCTAGATTTACGGAGAGAAAGAGAGAGTGAAATCTAGCTATACAGTAAATCTGACTTTACAGCTCGATTTTGTACAATGTCATAGCCCACTTGTCATTGCATTCAATAGCTCTCAGGCACCAACAGTCCTCTTAACACCCCCTTCTGGTGATTTCTATGTACTAGAGGTCCCACTAAATCCCAGGAGGATATACTGTATCTACCATGTAAATGTCACAAGAGATACCTGGATTCTAATACTTCAATTTGTGCAATATATTGGGCACGTTCTTGGTCAAATTGCAATTGTACAGTTACTGTAATTCAAAAAATATAAATACATACAGTATTTAGCCTCCAGTCAATGTCTCCATACCAAGTTGAGAATCTCATCTTTCAGATGAAATTGGAACTGAGTTAATAGACCATAGCATTGCAAAATTAGAGCTGAAAATCTAATATGGAGCCCATATCTCCCATAGTGGTGGCCATCTTGTCAGATTAGTTAAATGGGTCATTCTATGAAAAAGGTGGCTTTTTCAACAGCGATTTCGATTTTTTTAAATCGAAACTTAGTTAGACAATAGTTAACCACTTAACATTATAAATCAACATAAATGACAGCTTAAGATTTTTACATTTTTTACTACATTACATTTTAAAAAATGCTTGTGCTGCCATTTTGTCACTGGTGTTACCTATATTTTAGATGACAATTCAGGCTTTCTAGAATGTAATTTCAGTCTTTAATTTGCACATATAATCAAAGACAGAAAAAGTTCATGGTAATACTAAGAAATTGTTTGGATTAGTAATAATTGACTTTGAAACATGCGTGTGTAAAGTTATATTGTCTGACATTTTTCCATTTTATACTATTGTTTTTTTTTGTAACCTAAGAAATAATTGAGGTTGAGTCATCAAAAGTGAATGATCGTATCCTGAAAATGTTTACTTATGAATGTAGCAACAGTCAGGTTGATACAAAAACCATATTCAATTAAATTGGCCAACCTCTGATGCCAGAACACCAGCATGCCGTACAGTAACACCAGTGACACAATGTGAAACCAATGACAAACATAAGATTATTTCAAACAAATTTGATCAATTTATTAGTAATATTTTTAATTACAATCATTTCAGATTTCAAAAAATGGGTTGATTAAATATGGACAATAAAATGAGGGTTATTGGTCGAAGATTAAGACCAAAGATGAAGCCTATTGACTAAAATGTGTCTTTCAAAACACAACATTGTCATACAAACATATAAAACATGTCCACTAGAACATTAAAAACACTAACATTGAACATCAACTAAAACTGTTTTCCTAACCACACTGATACAAACATTTTGTATGCAGTAAAACATGTTCATGGAATTTTTCCAGTATTGTTCTTCACTTTTACTTCAGATATGTTTGTCTTTGCCATGTTATTGTGTCACGTCCATCTCTTATCATCTCTGAGCCAATCTCCATTGCTTTATAGCTACTGATGGCTTCTTTACTAGTAGCCAGTTCACATCTGCCACTTTCACACAGTCAGGTGCTCCTCCAAGTACTTCCAGATACTGTGGCAAATTTGAACTGATCTTTTGTTCACTGGCAGCGGCTCTGGCATCAGACAAACAATCTGGTCATCCCCATACCAGTTGATATCATCTCTTGGGCTTGGCCAGTAGAACTTGTTGACACCATTCCTGTGCATGCACTTTACTTTGACACGATGTTCTTCAACCTCCAGTTTAATGCCAGGGTATAGTTGTTCATCGTAGTTCACGATACACTACTGTCCACTGTGGTGACTCGATGACATCCGGACGAAGTGGAGGTGAGAGATCACGGCCATTAGCCGGGAGGGTGACTTCTTGGAGTCCATTTTTATTTATTTTACCAGGTAAGTTGACTGAGAACACATTCTCATTTACAGCAACGACCTGGGGAATAGTTACAGGGGAGAGGAGGGAGATGAATGAGCCAAATGTAAGCTGGGGATGATTAGGTGACCGTGATGGTATGAGAGACAGCTTGGGAATTTAGCCGGGACACTGGGGTTAACACCCCTAAACTTACAATAAGTGCCATGGGATCTTTAATGACCTCAGAGAGTCAGAACACCTGTTTAACATCCCATCAGAAAGACGGCACCCTACACAGGGCAGTGTCACTGCCCTGTGAAATTGGGATATTTTTTTAGAGCAGAGGAAAGAGTGCCTCCTACTGGCCCTCCAAAACCACTTCCAGCAGCATCTGGACTCCCATCCAGAGACTGACCAGGAACAACCCTGCTTAGCTTCAGAAGCAAGCCAGCAGTGGGATGCAGGGTGGTATGCTGCTGGCTGTCCATAACATGGGCAACCCCACACGCCTTCCGCTGCTTGGCAGAGACAACTTACGTCTCTATATTTAGGGTTCCAGGTGTGATACTTACAACCTGGTGCATTTGCATGGTTCCTTTCACGGTAACCAGAGATACCTCAGACATCTTCTGTGCCTTTCTTTCCACCTCTTGCTCGCTGACATAATGCAACTGTATTTGACTGCAAGAGTCCCTCAACTCCTGGTAGAAGACATTGCATCCGTTATGTCTCTCCCGTGGCGGACCAAGAGGTCGGCTGACCTCTTTAATGAACAACCCACTCCATCTGGAGCACCTTTTACGTGACTTTACGTGACACGTAGTCCCCTGGAAGCCCTTCTTGTAGGTTCTGTGCAAACCATGTAAAGTTGCCCTTCTATTTATATTGTGTGGCAGGGCCATCAACTGAAGAATGAAGGTGTTGCATGGCAGGGTACTGGTGTTTTATCATGTACAGGATGCGGTCCAGGTGAACCCATATGGCTGCCTGGATCATGCCTTCTGCTGGGTGATATGGTGCAAAAGGAGATGGGGGGCTCCTCTGCCACATAGAGGACACCAGGGTGGAGCGTTACTTGCTTGTGTGACCCCCAAAGTGAACTGACTGGATCTCTGAAGCATACTTGCAAGTGATGTGGTATTACAATATTGAAACAGTAATAAATGCTAATAAGTATTTTTTAATATAATTGTTGAGGTTTTTATAAAACATTACGTTGAGAAAAAAAGTTTGGGGTGTTATTGATTGTCACTTGGCGTTATCGTCATGTCACTGGTGTTATCAGCAAGAACAGTAACAACAGTGACGATAACACCAGTGACAAATCTGCAGACAAGATGGCATATCGAAGATGGTGGCCACTGTAGCTCAAACCACACTTCTTAAATTGTAAATAAATCACTTAATCATGGAATTTTATCAATAATTTTAATCCAGTTTCCTTTCCACTTACCATAAACTGTATAACACCAGTGACACATTTTAAGTCCTCACATGAAATACCAAGTTAATCATCAAATGTTTAACATATGAAAAGAGAGTGCACACTCACCATGTGCTTTTCAAAACAGTCCCGTCTCCAATTAACCTTTGACCCAGGAAGAATTTGGCAAGGATGTTGCATTTTTCAAAGTGGTGGTTTTTATCCATTTTAAACACCAGTGACATGAAATTGAGAGACAGCTATTACTTGTAAATTATTTTTAACATTTATTTGATATTTTAGTTTTTTTAAGTAGTCCACTAATAACTATAATACTTTCCTTTGTATTATGACATTTAAAGAGGGAGATATTTTTTTTTTAAACTCAAAATATGTCACTAAACCATGACTCCTGACCAGAGGGACAAGACAATTTCATGGTACTGACCGTGCTCTACAATATATAACAAAACATGTTTGCAATATAACTGTCTTACATCTGTTTTATTAATAATAAAATACTTCAATTAAAACAAAACAAAATATTTTTTGTGTCATTATCTCAGATTTTTGGGTGTTTTTCCTGATGAATAAGGCCGGGTTAGAAAGCCACCATTTTCGTAGAATGACCCAAATCAGAAATCTATCAGCCTCTTAGTATAAGAGAAAACACTTTGAATGTATAAAAGAAACATTTTCATGACAAGTTATGGATGACATTGTTAAAATAACACAGAAACTTCTATTTTAGGGTGAATTTCTGAGATGTGCAGTGTAAAATAAAATATTAAAGACATTTTAAATAAATAATGACTGCAGTTGAAGTGTCCAGGTGTAATGTTGTCATGCAGTACTTATTTTTTGCCTAAAATCTTCTGAAATGTCATTCATTCAGAGAATGTTAAGGTGTAGGTGTAAACTTTTCACTAGGTTACTGGGCCTGGTTACATATCCACCATAGTAGCAGGAACCGTGCAGAAAAGGACACTGTGAAAAGAAAATATACAAGCCAGCATAGTATTGTTCGGGACAGCCCTAGTGTGAATATGTTTACCAGCTTGTGTCATTAACATTTAACCCACTGGTTTGGAAACAAACTGGTTGGGTTTCTAAGATGATATCCTACTCTGGGATTAACGGAGAACCATTAAAGGTAAACATAATTATCATAGATAATGTAGTCAAAGATACCCATAGAAATGCGATGAGAA
>NW_024060312.1:0-25798 GCF_016432855.1 Salvelinus namaycush
AGCTAGCTGTTATGTACCATAACCACCTTGACTTTCTGGTGGCAGCTAGCTGTTATGTACCATAACCACCTGACTTTCCTAGTGGCAGCTAGCTGTTATGTACCATAACCACCTTGACTTTCCTGGTGGCAGCTAGCTGTTATGTACCATAACCACCTTGACTTTCCTAGTGGCAGCTAGCTGTTATGTACCATAACCACCTTGACTTTCCTGGTGGCAGCTAGCTGTTATGTACCATAACCACCTTGACTTTCCTGGTGGCAGCTAGCTGTTATGTACCATAACCACCTTGACTTTCCTAGGTGGCAGCTAGCTGTTATGTACCATAACCACCTTGACTTTCCTGGTGGCAGCTAGCTGTTATGTACCATAACCACCTTGAATTTCCTGGTGGCAGCTAGCTGTTATGGTACCATAACCACCTTGACTTTCCTGGTGGCAGCTAGCTGTTATGTACCATAACCACCTTGACTTTCCTGGTGGCAGCTAGCTGTTATGTACCATAACCACCTTGACTTTCTGGTGGCAGCTAGCTGTAGCTGTTATGTACCATAAACCACCTTGACTTTCCTGGTGGCAGCTAGCTGTAGCTGTTATGTACCATAACCACCTTGACTTTCCTGGTGGCAGCTAGCTGTAGCTGTTATGTACCATAACCACCTTGACCTTTCCTGGTGGCAGCTAGCTGTTATGTACCATACCACCTTGACTTTCCTGTGGCAGCTAGCTGTTATGTACCATAACCACCTTGACTTTCCTAGTGGCAGCTAGCTGTTATGTACCATAACCACCTTGACTTTCCTGGTGGCAGCTAGCTGTTATGTACCATAACCACCTTGACTTTCCTGGTGGCAGCTAGCTGTTATGTACCATAACCACCTTGACTTTCCTGGTGGCAGCTAGCTGTTATGTACCATAACCACCTTGACTTTCCTAGGTGGCAGCTAGCTGTTATGTACCATAACCACCTTGACTTTCCTGGTGGCAGCTAGCTGTTATGTACCATAACCACCTTGACTTTCCTGGTGGCAGCTAGCTGTTATGTACCATAACCACCTTGACTTTCCTGGTGGCAGCTAGCTGTTATGTACCATAACCACCTTGACTTTCCTGGTGGCAGCTAGCTGTTATGTACCATAACCACCTTGACTTTCCTGGTGGCAGCTAGCTGTTTATGTACCATAACCACATTGACTTTCCTGGTGGCAGCTAGCTGTTATGTACCATAACCACCTTGACTTTCCTAGTGGCAGCTAGCTGTTATGTACCATAACCACCTTGACTTTCCTGGTGGCAGCTAGCTGTTATGTACCATAACCACCTTGACTTTCCTAGTGGCAGCTAGCTGTTATGTACCATAACCACATTGACTTTCCTGGTGGCAGCTAGCTGTTATGTACCATAACCACCTTGACTTTCCTAGTGGCAGCTAGCTGTTATGTACCATAACCACCTTGACTTTCCTGGTGGCAGCTAGCTGTTATGTACCATAACCACCTTGACTTTCCTGGTGGCAGCTAGCTGTTATGTACCATAACCACCTTGACTTTCCTAGTGGCAGCTAGCTGTTATGTACCATAACCACCTTGACTTTCCTGGTGGCAGCTAGCTGTTATGTACCATAACCACCTTGAATTTCCTGGTGGCAGCTAGCTGTTATGTACCATAACCACCTTGACTTTCCTGGTGGCAGCTAGCTGTTATGTACCATAACCACCTTGACTTTCCTGGTGGCAGCTAGCTGTTATGTACCATAACCACCTTGACTTTCCTGGTGGCAGCTAGCTGTAGCTGTTATGTACCATAACCACCTTGACTTTCCTGGTGGCAGCTAGCTGTAGCTGTTATGTACCATAACCACCTTGACTTTCCTGGTGGCAGCTAGCTGTAGCTGTTATGTACCATAACCACCTTGACTTTCCTGGTGGCAGCTAGCTGTTATGTACCATACCCACCTTGACTTTCCTGGTGGCAGCTAGCTGTTATGTACCATAACCACATTGACTTTCCTAGTGGCAGCTAGCTGTTATGTACCATAACCCTTTGGGGCTAGTACCATAACCACCTTGACTTTCCTGGTGGCAGCTAGCTGTTATGTACCATAACCACCTTGACTTTCCTGGTGGCAGCTAGCTGTTATGTACCATAACCACCTTGACTTTCCTGGTGGCAGCTAGCTGTTATGTACCATAACCACCTTGACTTTCCTAGTGGCAGCTAGCTGTTATGTACCATAACCACCTTGACTTTCCTGGTGGCAGCTAGCTGTTATGTACCATAACCACCTTGACTTTCCTGGTGGCAGCTAGCTGTTATGTACCATAACCACCTTGACTTTCCTAGTGGCAGCTAGCTGTCATGTAACATAACCACCTTGACTTTCCTAGTGGCAGCTAGCTGTCATGTAACATAACCACCTTGACTTTCCTAGTGGCAGCTAGCTGTTATGTACCATAACCACATTGACTTTCCTGGTGGCAGCTAGCTGTTATGTACCATAACCACCTTGACTTTCCTGGTGGCAGCTAGCTGTTATGTACCATAACCACCTTGACTTTCCTGGTGGCAGCTAGCTGTAGCTGTTATGTACCATAACCACCTTGACTTTCCTGGTGGCAGCTAGCTGTAGCTGTTATGTACCATAACCACCTTGACTTTCCTGGTGGCAGCTAGCTGTTATGTACCATACCCACCTTGACTTTCCTGGTGGCAGCTAGCTGTTATGTACCATAACCACATTGACTTTCCTAGTGGCAGCTAGCTGTTATGTACCATAACCACCTTGACTTTCCTGGTGGCAGCTAGCTGTTATGTACCATAACCACCTTGACTTTCCTGGTGGCAGCTAGCTGTTATGTACCATAACCACCTTGACTTTCCTGGTGGCAGCTAGCTGTTATGTACCATAACCACCTTGACTTTCCTAGTGGCAGCTAGCTGTTATGTACCATAACCTCCTTGACTTTCCTGGTGGCAGCTAGCTGTTATGTACCATAACCACCTTGACTTTCCTGGTGGCAGCTAGCTGTTATGTACCATAACCACCTTGACTTTCCTGGTGGCAGCTAGCTGTTATGTACCATAACCACCTTGACTTTCCTAGTGGCAGCTAGCTGTCATGTAACATAACCACCTTGACTTTCCTAGTGGCAGCTAGCTGTCATGTAACATAACCACCTTGACTTTCCTAGTGGCAGCTAGCTGTTATGTACCATAACCACCTTGACTTTCCTGGTGGCAGCTAGCTGTTATGTACCATAACCACCTTGACTTTCCTGGTGGCAGCTAGCTGTTATGTACCATACCACCTTGACTTTCCTGGTGGCAGCTAGCTGTTATGTACCATAACCATCTTGACTTCCTGGTGGGAGCTAGCTGTTATGTACCATAACCACCTTGACTTTCCTGGTGGCAGCTAGCTGTTATGTACCATAACCACCTTGACTTTCCTGGTGGCAGCTAGCTGTTATGTACCATACCACCTTGACTTTCCTGGTGGCAGCTAGCTGTTATGTACCATAACCACCTTGACTTTCCTAGTGGCAGCTAGCTGTTATGTACCATAACCACCTTGACTTTCCTGGTGGCAGCTAGCTGTTATGTACCATAACCACCTTGACTTTCCTAGTGGCAGCTAGCTGTTATGTACCATAACCACCTTGACTTTCCTAGTGGCAGCTAGCTGTTATGTACCATAACCACCTTGACTTTCCTGGTGGCAGCTAGCTGTTATGTACCATAACCACCTTGACTTTCCTAGTGGCAGCTAGCTGTTATGTACCATAACCACCTTGACTTTCCTGGTGGCAGCTAGCTGTTATGTACCATAACCACCTTGACTTTCCTAGTGGCAGCTAGCTGTTATGTACCATAACCACCTTGACTTTCCTGGTGGCAGCTAGCTGTTATGTACCATAACCACCTTGACTTTCCTAGTGGCAGCTAGCTGTTATGTACCATAACCACCTTGACTTTCCTGATGGCAGCTAGCTGTTATGTACCATAACCACCTTGACTTTCCTGGTGGCAGCTAGCTGTTATGTACCATAACCACCTTGACTTTCCTGGTGGCAGCTAGCTGTTATGTACCATAACCACCTTGACTTTCCTGGTGGCAGCTAGCTGTTATGTACCATAACCACCTTGACTTTCCTAGTGGCAGCTAGCTGTTATGTACCATAACCACCTTGACTTTCCTGGTGGCAGCTAGCTGTTATGTACCATAACCACCTTGACTTTCCTGGTGGCAGCTAGCTGTTATGTACCATAACCACCTTGACTTTCCTGGTGGCAGCTAGCTGTAGCTGTTATGTACCATAACCACCTTGACTTTCCTGGTGGCAGCTAGCTGTAGCTGTTATGTACCATAACCACCTTGACTTTTCTGGTGGCAGCTAGCTGTTATGTACCATAACCACCTTGACTTTCCTAGTGGCAGCTAGCTGTTATGTACCATAACCACCTTGACTTTCCTGGTGGCAGCTAGCTGTTATGTACCATAACCACCTTGACTTTCCTGGTGGCAGCTAGCTGTTATGTACCATAACCACCTTGACTTTCCTGGTGGCAGCTAGCTGTTATGTACCATAACCACCTTGACTTTCCTAGTGGCAGCTAGCTGTTATGTACCATAACCACCTTGACTTTCCTGGTGGCAGCTAGCTGTTATGTACCATAACCACCTTGACTTTCCTAGTGGCAGCTAGCTGTCATGTAACATAACCACCTTGACTTTCCTAGGGGCAGCTAGCTGTCATGTAACATAACCACCTTGACTTTCCTAGTGGCAGCTAGCTGTTATGTACCATACCCACCTTGACTTTCCTAGTGGCAGCTAGCTGTTATGTACCATAACCACCTTGACTTTCCTGGTGGCAGCTAGCTGTTATGTAACATAACCACCTTGACTTTCCTGGTGGCAGCTAGCTGTTATGTACCATAACCACCTTGACTTTCCTGGTGGCAGCTAGCTGTAGCTGTTATGTACCATAACCACCTTGACTTTCCTGGTGGCAGCTAGCTGTAGCTGTTATGTACCATAACCACCTTGACTTTCCTGGTGGCAGCTAGCTGTTATGTACCATAACCACCTTGACTTTCCTAGTGGCAGCTAGCTGTTATGTACCATAACCACCTTGACTTTCCTGGTGGCAGCTAGCTGTTATGTACCATAACCACCTTGACTTTCCTGGTGGCAGCTAGCTGTTATGTACCATAACCACCTTGACTTTCCTGGTGGCAGCTAGCTGTTATGTACCATAACCACCTTGACTTTCCTAGTGGCAGCTAGCTGTTATGTACCATAACCACCTTGACTTTCCTGGTGGCAGCTAGCTGTTATGTACCATAACCACCTTGACTTTCCTAGTGGCAGCTAGCTGTCATGTAACATAACCACCTTGACTTTCCTAGGGGCAGCTAGCTGTCATGTAACATAACCACCTTGACTTTCCTAGTGGCAGCTAGCTGTTATGTACCATACCCACCTTGACTTTCCTGGTGGCAGCTAGCTGTTATGTACCATAACCACCTTGACTTTCCTGGTGGCAGCTAGCTGTTATGTACCATAACCACCTTGACTTTCCTGGTGTCAGCTAGCTGTTATGTACCATAACCACCTTGACTTTCCTGGTGGCAGCTAGCTGTTATGTACCATAACCACCTTGACTTTCCTAGTGGCAGCTAGCTGTTATGTACCATAACCACCTTGACTTTCCTGGTGGCAGCTAGCTGTTATGTACCATAACCACCTTGACTTTCCTGGTGGCAGCTAGCTGTTATGTACCATAACCACCTTGACTTTCCTGGTGGCAGCTAGCTGTTATGTACCATAAACACCTTGACTTTCCTGGTGGCAGCTAGCTGTTATGTACCATAACCACCTTGACTTTCCTGGTGGCAGCTAGCTGTTATGTACCATAACCCCCTTGACTTTCCTAGTGGCAGCTAGCTGTTATGTACCATAACCACCTTGACTTTCCTGGTGGCAGCTAGCTGTTATGTACCATAACCACCTTGACTTTCCTAGTGGCAGCTAGCTGTTATGTACCATAACCACCTTGACTTTCCTAGTGGCAGCTAGCTGTTATGTACCATAACCACCTTGACTTTCCTGGTGGCAGCTAGCTGTTATGTACCATAACCATCTTGACTTTCCTGGTGGCAGCTAGCTGTTATGTACCATAACCACCTTGACTTTCCTGGTGGCAGCTAGCTGTTATGTACCATAACCACCTTGACTTTCCTGGTGGCAGCTAGCTGTAGCTGTTATGTACCATAACCACCTTGACTTTCCTGGTGGCAGCTAGCTGTTATGTACCATAACCACCTTGACTTTCCTAGTGGCAGCTAGCTGTTATGTACCATAACCACCTTGACTTTCCTGGTGGCAGCTAGCTGTTATGTACCATAACCATCTTGACTTTCCTGGTGGCAGCTAGCTGTTATGTACCATACCACCTTGATTTTCCTGGTGGCAGCTAGCTGTTATGTACCATACCCACCTTGACTTTCCTGGTGGCAGCTAGCTGTTATGTACCATAACCACCTTGACTTTCCTGGTGGCAGCTAGCTGTTATGTACCATAACCACCTTGACTTTCCTAGTGGCAGCTAGCTGTTATGTACCATAACCACCTTGACTTTCCTGGTGGCAGCTAGCTGTTATGTACCATAACCACCTTGACTTTCCTGGTGGCAGCTAGCTGTTATGTACCATAACCACCTTGACTTTCCTAGTGGCAGCTAGCTGTTATGTACCATAACCACCTTGACTTTCCTGGTGGCAGCTAGCTGTTATGTACCATAACCACCTTGACTTTCCTGGTGGCAGCTAGCTGTTATGTACCATAACCACCTTGACTTTCCTGGTGGCAGCTAGCTGTTATGTACCATAACCATCTTGACTTTCCTGGTGGCAGCTAGCTGTTATGTACCATAACCACCTTGACTTTCCTGGTGGCAGCTAGCTGTTATGTACCATAACCACCTTGACTTTCCTAGTTGCAAACACTCAAAAATGACAGTGCATTTGAGCCATGGGTTCGGGCCCCCTCGCGTCAAGCTTTTCTGTTCAGGAAAAAACTGTTCACTGACAGTCCTCGATGCTCTATTCAAATAAGACATATGTGACAAAGTGGTTGATTATAATAAGCCACGTAAAAAGTTATACATGTAAGTGTCGCCGTTATTAGGAATGTTAGGGCTACATAGAATACGAATCATTAAAGACACAATCAGCAGTAGAAACAATAACAAAGCGACCTCACCGCTCCTGGTTCGGTAAACAGCTGAGGGATGGGGCTGGAGAAATGGAATCACTCTGAACTAAGCTCACGAGGCATTTCCAAGTTATATTGTTCAAGAATCAATGGGTACATATTATTAATTTAAGTCCAAATTGATCTTGCGAGACATTGATTCAGCTTTGATCCAAACTTCATTAAAAGAGTGTCGCATCCTGATCTGTTTCACCTGTCTTTGTGATTGTTTCCACACCCCTCCAGGTGTCGCCCATCTTCCCCATTATCCCCTGTGTATTTATACCTGTGTTCTCTGTTTGTCTGTTGCCAGTTCATCTTGTTTGTTCAAGTCAACCAGCGTTTTGTGTTTTCGCTCCTGCTTTTTCCAGTCTCTCTTTTCTCGCCTTCCTGGTTTCGACCCTTGCCTGTCTTGACTCAGAGTCCGCCTGCCTGACCACAGTGCCTGCCCCTAACCCCGAGCCTGCCTGCCGACCTATACCTTTACCCCCCTCTGGATTACCGACCTCTGCCTTACCCTGACCCTGCCTACCATCCGGTACCGTTGCTCCACCTCTGGTTTACTGACCCCTGCCTACCTTGACCTGTCTATTGCCTGCCCCTGTTGGGATATTAAACTATTGTTTATTCAACGTTGTCTGCATCTGGGTCTTACCTTCATACCTGATAGTATGAACTGACCATGACTGACCCAGCAGACCTGGGCCAGCTGAGCAACGCCATCTCCTCCCAAGGAGCCTCCATTGGTAGGCACAAGGAATTGCTTCGTGGGCTGATGGAGGGGGTCCAAACGTTGGCTGAGCGCCATGACCGGGAGTTGGACATGCTGCTGGAACATTCCGTGCATTGACTACCGGGGGCTCAATGACATCACTGTTAAGAACCGCTACCCGCTACCACTCATCTCCTCGGCCGTCGAACCGCTCCAGGGGGCCACTGTGTTCTCCAAGCTGGATCTACGTAACGCCTACCACCTGGTGCGGATACGAGAGTGGGACGAGTGGAAAGACCGCCTTCAACACGACCAGCGGCCACTACGAAAATCTGGTCATGCCCTTTGACCTCATCAACGCCTCTGCCGTGTTCCAAGCTCTGGTGAATGACGTTCTCCGCGACATGCTGAATCGGTTTGTCTTTGTTTACATTGATGACTTGATCTTCTCCCGCTCCCCCCAAGAACACGTGCTCCATGTCCGGCAGGTTCACCAGCGTCTTCTGGAGAACCAGTTGTTCATTAAGGTGGAAAAGTGTAAATTCCATCACTCCACCATTCCCTTTCTGGGCTACATAATCTCTGCTGGGAGCGTCAAGGTGAAAGCTGAAAGCGGTGGTGGATTGGCCACAGCCTACATCCAGGGTGCAGCTGCAACGCTTCTTGGGGTTCGCAAACTTTTATCGCCGCTTTATCCGGGGTTATCATCACCCTTGGCTTCTCCCCTGTCTGCCCTCAACTCTACCAAGATTCCATTCAGGTTGTCCATGGCCGCGGACTGGACGTTCCAGGACCTTCAACACTGCTTCACCACGGCTCCGATCCTGGTTCATCCGGACCCTTCCCGTCAGTTCGTGGTGGAGACCGTTACTTCGGATGTTGGAGTGGGGGCTGTTCTGTCCCAACGTTCTGCCCTGGACCTTAAGCTGCATCCCTGCGCCTTCTTCTCCTACCGCCTCACTGCCAAGGAGAGAAATTACGATGTGAGGAATCGAGAGCTTCTGGTGATGGCATTGGAGGAGTGGAGGCACTGGCTCAAAGGGCCGGAACATCTGTTCATTATGTGGACTGACCACAAAAATCTGTAGTATCTCAGAAACCGCCAAGCGCCTCAACTCCAGGCAGGTGAGATGGGCCCTGCTGTTTACCCGGTTCAACTTTTCCCTCTCCTACTGGCCGGGGGCCAAGAACGTCAAGCCGGATGCCCTGTCTCGCTGCTATAACCCCAAGGTTACCACCCCGGAGCCTGAGACCATCCTTCCCACCTCGTGCCTGGCGACGGCACTCAGCTGGGGTATCGGGAAACAGGTCCAGGAGGCGCAGCGGTCCCAGCTGAAACCTGATAACCGGATGTTCGTGCCTGACGTTGTCTGCTCCGCGGTCCTGGAGCGGGCCCATTCCTCCAGGCTTGCCTGCCACCCGGGCTCCCGGGGGATCCTGGCCTTCGTGCGACAATGCCTTTGGTGGCCTACCATGGTTCTGGACGTCGCCGCCTTTGTCACTGCCTGCATAGTCTTTGCACGGAACAAGACCTCTCGACAACTCTGGTCTCCTCCAACCTCTGCCCATCCATTATCGCCCCTGGTCTCACATCTCCCTGGACTTTGTTATGGATCTCCCCCAGTCTGATGGCAACCCCCACCATCCGGACCATGGTGGATCACTTTTCTAAGCCTGCCCACTTCATTCCTCTCCCCAAACTACTCTCTGCCAAAGAGACGTCTCAGCTCATGCTGCAGCACATCTTCCGGATCCATGGACTGTCCGTGGACATGGTCTCTGACCGCGGCCCTCAGTTCTCGTTCTGCACCCTCATTGGGTCATCGGCCAGCCTGTCCTCCGGGTTCCACCCCAAGTCTAACGGCCAGTCGGAGAGAGCCAACCAGGACCCAGCGCTGTCTGGTCTCCGCCAACCCCACCACCTGAAAGCCAGCAACTGGTGTGGGTGGAATACGCCCGCAACATCCTTCCCTGCTCTGCCATGGGCCGATTACCGTTTGAGTGTTCCCTGGGGTATCAGCCCCCGCTCTTCCCTGAGCAGGAAGAGAGAGGTCGCCCAGATGTTCTTCTGCCCAGATGTTTGTCCGCCCAGATGTCCTTCTGCCCAGATGTTTGTCCGCCGCCAGTCGTCATACCTGGAGGAGAGCCCGGTCGGCCCTCCTCAAGACCACCTCCAGGTATCGACAACAAGCGGATCGCCATTGGACCCTGGCTCCCCGGTATCGTCTCGGGCAGAAGGTATGGCGATCCACCCGGGATCTGCCTCTCCCGGTGGAATCCAATAAACTCTCCCCACGGTTTATCGGCCCGTTCCCCATTTCCAAGATCATTAGCCCCTCTGCTGTTCATCTTCTGTTGCCCCGTACCTTTCATGTGTACAGTGTCAAACCCATGTTTCACAGCCCTTTGTCGCCGGTTTCTACCTTACCCTGACCCTGAGCCTGCCTGCCGCCTGGTACCGTTGCCCCACCTCTGGTTTACTGACCCCTGCCTGCCTTGTCTATTGCCTGCCCCCGTTGGAATATTAAACTATTGTTTATTCGACGTGGTCTGCATCTGTGTCTTACCTTCATACCTGATAAGGAGCACCATTGTGAGAAGTGGCAGAGTGTCGTTCTACACCTCGCCTATGTGTCGGTCTGTAAGAGGGACTCCAAGAAGCTTCTCATTCAATATATTTGTAATTTCCAAGGTTTTTGCCTACACTTGACTTTCCAACACACTATCACAATAAATATAATTCTACACGTCAAACGAAAAAACGGTATCTCACCTGGGATTCGAACTTGTCGCAAATGGCAGGCTGGCTAACTTTGAGCTAATCATCCAGTCCCGAGACCCTGGCAAAACTTGGCTTTTCATTTATCTGACTTTCATTTATCTCCATATCCAGCCCTTATATTTAGCCTCATAATGAAGTGTTCTACAAGTAGAAACTATTTGACATGAACAGTTGCATTCATCAGTTTTATTGACAAACGTCAACAACAACAAAAATAAGGTCTGGCAAAGCAAAAACATGATATAAATGAATTTACATGAATGCTTTAAGTACAGAAATTGTTTTCTCAGTAGGAAATGAATATCCAACTAGTCAGTGACAACTGTGCGGAGTTCGGAGCTTGTGAAAGCAGCTACGTGAGCTTATTATAGTATTATCAACACTTTGTCCTGGGATTTCCTATGATCTTCTAAGTAGAAGAACGTCTTTCTAACGACTCTTGTGTAGCTTGTGTGCGTCATAGAGCAAAACATGTGCGTGTTTGTGAAAGTCTCAGCTTTTCATAGATCTCTTTTCATAGTTGGTAGCTCAAACCATTCTGACTATACAGGCGGTTTTGTAAAAAATAAAACAACCAGCCCCGAGGCCCTTCAGGATCTGTTCTTGTCTCACAAACACCGCTCCAGCTTAGCCCCCGTTAAACGGACCGCTCCAGCTTAGCCCCCGTTAAACGGACCGCTCCAGCTTAGCCCCCGTTAAACGGACCGCTCCAGCTTAGCCCCCGTTAAACGGACCGCTCCAGCTTAGCCCCCGTTAAACGGACCGCTCCAGCTTAGCCCCCGTTAAACGGACCGCTCCAGCTTAGCCCCCGTTAAACACCGCTCCAGCTTAGCCCCCGTTAAACGGACCGCTCCAGCTTAGCCCCCGTTAAACACCGCTCCAGCTTAGCCCCCGTTAAACGGATGCAGAAGGAATAGACAAATCCAATGAAACAACCCCAAGCTCAAACACACAATGTTGAAAAAGATGTCTTAAATAACACCAGCGCAACGGTGGGACTCATTGGATTAACATTTCTTGCACGTTTTAGTAACTTGGAATAGCAGATCGTGCCTTTGTTAAAGACACTTCCATGAACAAGTGTTGAATCACGTCCAACTACGTTTCCGATTTTAAATGGCTGATACAGATTGTTGAACCAGATATAATCGCGGTTAGCATAGGAGGAGCCAGGTTACAGGGAGCCAGGTTACAAGGAGCCAGGTTACAGGGAGCCAGGTTACAAGGAGCCAGGTTACAGGGAGCCAGGTTACAAGGAGCCAGGTTACAAGGAGTCAGGTTACAGGGAGCCAGGTTACAAGGAGTCAGGTTACAAGGAGCCAGGTTACAGGGAGCCAGGTTACAAGGAGTCAGGTTACAAGGAGTCAGGTTACAGGGAGCCAGGTTACAAGGAGCCAGGTTACAGGGAGCCAGGTTACAAGGAGTCAGGTTACAAGGAGCCAGGTTACAAGGAGCCAGGTTACAAGGAGCCAGGTTATAGGGAGCCAGGTTAAAAGGAGCCAGGTTACAGGGAGCCAGGTTACAGGGAGCCAGGTTACAGGGAGCCAGGTTACAAGGAGTCAGGTTACAAGGAGCCAGGTTACAAGGAGCCAGGTTACAAGGAGCCAGGTTACAAGGAGCCAGGTTACAGGGAGCCAGGTTACAAGGAGCCAGGTTACAGGGAGCCAGGTTACAAGGAGTCAGGTTACAAGGAGCCAGGTTACAAGGAGCCAGGTTACAAGGAGCCAGGTTACAAGGAGCCAGGTTACAAGGAGTCAGGTTACAGGGAGCCAGGTTACACTAACCACTTTAAACTGTGCACTTTTATGTGTATATACCCTACATTACTCATCTCATATGTATATACTGTACTCTATACCATCTACTGCATCTTGCCTATGCCGTTCTGTACCATCACTCATTCATATATCTTTATGTACATATGCTTTATCCCTTTACACTTGTGTGTATAAGGTAGTAGTTGTGGAATTGATAGGTTAGATTACTCGTTGGTTATTACTGCATTGTCGGAACTAGAAGCACAAGCATTTCGCTACACTCGCATTAACATCTGCTAACCATGTGTATGTGTCAAATACAATTTGATTTGATTTGATTACAAGGAGCCAGGTTACAGGGAGCCAGGTTACAGGGATCCAGGTTACAAGGAGTCAGGTTACAAGGAGTCAGGTTACAGGGGGCCAGGTTACAAGGAGTCAGGTTACAAGGAGTCAGGTTACAAGGAGCCAGGTTACAAGGAGTCAGGTTACAAGGAGTCAGGTTACAGGGAGCCAGGTTACAAGGAGCCAGGTTACAAGGAGCCAGGTTACAAGGAGTCAGGTTACAAGGAGTCAGGTTACAAGGAGTCAGGTTACAGGGAGCCAGGTTACAAGGAGTCAGGTTACAAGGAGTCAGGTTACAAGGAGTCAGGTTACAAGGAGTCAGGTTACAAGGAGTCAGGTTACAAGGAGTCATGTTACAGGGAGCCAGGTTACAAGGAGTCAGGTTACAAGGAGTCAGGTTACAAGGAGTCAGGTTACAAGGAGTCAGGTTACAAGGAGTCATGTTACAAGGAGTCAGGTTACAGGGAGCCAGGTTACAAGGAGTCAGGTTACAAGGAGTCAGGTTACAAGGAGTCAGGTTACAAGGAGTCAGGTTACAGGGAGTCAGGTTACAAGGAGTCAGGTTACAGGGAGCCAGGTTACAAGGAGTCAGGTTACAAGGAGTCATGTTACAGGGAGCCAGGTTACAAGGAGTCAGGTTACAAGGAGTCAGGTTACAAGGAGTCATGTTACAGGGAGCCAGGTTACAAGGAGTCAGGTTACAAGGAGTCAGGTTACAAGGAGCCAGGTTACAAGGAGTCATGTTACAGGGAGCCAGGTTACAAGGAGTCAGGTTACAAGGAGTCAGGTTACAGGGAGCCAGGTTACAAGGAGTCAGGTTACAAGGAGTCAGGTTACAAGGAGCCAGGTTACAAGGAGTCAGGTTACAAGGAGTCAGGTTACAAGGAGTCAGGTTACAGGGAGCCAGGTTACAAGGAGTCAGGTTACAAGGAGTCAGGTTACAGGGAGCCAGGTTACAAGAAGTCAGGTTACAAGGAGCCAGGTTACAAGGAGTCACGTTACAGTATTTAATCAGAACAGCTAACATGTCATCTTTGATCATTTGAAGAGATATGTTGGACTCTTACCTTCAGAGATATACAGTGACCTCAGAGAGGGGGCAGCTGAGCGGTTCAGCTGGGTCAGTTGGGTCACGGGCACCGGCCGGAGATCCGTCTGGGAGTGGGGGGCTTTCTTCGGGCCGATGGACCCCCTGGGTGTAGCTGTGGTACTGGTTGAGGACAGACTCAGAGCATCTCCCTCCGACTCCCCGTCTGTCCTCCCTGTCTCCACGTCTTCCCTGGAGCTAGACTCTGGGCTGCTGAGGCAGGATGGGACGCTTCCCTTCCCTGGCCCGTTGGAAGAGAGCTGGGAGGGGGAGCGACGGAGACCCAGGGTTGGGCCCTGACCCATCTCTAGCCCCAGGCTGGTCCCCTGACCCATCTCCTGCTTCAGGCTGGTCCCCTGCCCCATCCCATGCTTCAGGCTGGTCCCCTGACCATTCCCCTGCTCCAGGCTCGTCCCCTGCCCCATCCCCAGCCACTGGCTCGTCCCCTGCCCCATCCCCAACCACAGGCCAGGGGGATGGGAAGCCTTGTCTTTGGGCTGGTGGTGGGAGGAAGTGGCAGTGGTCTTGGAGGAGCTGTTCTGCTCAGAGGAGTGAGAGGAGAGGGACTCCATGCTTCCCAAGGGGGTGCTGCCTGGACTGCTGCTGAATGTGTCACCTGTACAAGGACCAGAGAGCAGGAACACACAGCATCATTAAAACCTGCTGAACGTGTCACCTGTTACAAGGACCAGAGAGCAGGAACACACAGCATCATTAAAACCTGCTGAACGTGTCACCTGTTACAAGGACCAGGAACACACAGCATCATTAACACCTGCTGAACGTGTCACCTGTTACAAGGACCAGAGACCAGGAACACACAGCATCATTAACACCTGCTGAACGTGTCACCTGTTACAAGGACCAGAGACCAGGAACACACAGCATCATTAACACCTGCTGACGTGTCACCTGTTACAAGGACCAGAGACCAGGAACACACAGCATCATTAACACCTGCTGGACGTGTCACCTGTTACAAGGACCAGAGAGCAGGAACACACAGCGTCATTAACACCTGCTGAACGTGTCACCTGTTACAAGGACCAGAGACCAGGAACACACAGCATCATTAACACCTGCTGGGCGTGTCACCTGTTACAAGGACCAGAGACCAGGAACACACAGCATCATTAACACCTGCTGAACGTGTCACCTGTTACAAGGCCCAGGAACACACAGCATCATTAACACCTGCTGAACGTGTCACCTGTTACAAGGACCAGAGACCAGGAACACACAGCATCATTAACACCTGCTGAACGTGTCACCTGTTACAAGGACCAGGAACACACAGCATCATTAACACCTGCTGAACGTGTCACCTGTTACAAGGACCAGAGAGCAGGAACACACAGCATCATTAACACCTGCTGAACGTGTCACCTGTTACAAGGACCAGAGAGCAGGAACACACAGCATCATTAACACCTGCTGGACGTGTCACCTGTTACAAGGACCAGAGAGCAGGAACACACAGCATCATAAACACCTGCTGAACGTGTCACCTGTTACAAGGACCAGGAACAGACAGCATCATTAACACCTGCTGAACGTGTCACCTGTTACAAGGACCAGAGACCAGGAACACACAGCGTCATTAACACCTGCTGGAAGTGTCACCTGTTACAAGGACCAGGAACACACAGCATCATTAACACCTGCTGAACGTGTCACCTGTTACAAGGACCAGAGACCAGGAACACACAGCATCATTAACACCTGCTGGACGTGTCACCTGTTACAAGGACCAGAGAGCAGGAACACACAGCATCATTAACACCTGCTGAACGTGTCACCTGTTACAAGGACCAGAGACCAGGAACACACAGCGTCATTAACACCTGCTGGACGTGTCACCTGTTACAAGGACCAGAGAGCAGGAACACACAGCATCATTAACACCTGCTGAACGTGTCACCTGTTACAAGGACCAGAGACCAGGAACACACAGCGTCATTAACACCTGCTGAACGTGTCACCTGTTACAAGGACCAGGAACACACAGCATCATTAACACCTGCTGAACGTGTCACCTGTTACAAGGACCAGAGAGCAGGAACACACAGCATCATTAACACCTGCTGGACGTGTCACCTGTTACAAGGACCAGAGAGCAGGAACACACAGCATCATTAACACCTGCTGGACGTGTCACCTGTTACAAGGACCAGAGAGCAGGAACACACAGCATCATTAACACCTGCTGAACGTGTCACCTGTTACAAGGACCAGAGAGCAGGAACACACAGCATCATTAACACCTGCTGAACGTGTCACCTGTTACAAGGACCAGGAACACACAGCATCATTAACACCTGCTGAACGTGTCACCTGTTACAAGGACCAGAGACCAGGAACACACAGCGTCATTAACACCTGCTGGACGTGTCACCTGTTACAAGGACCAGAGAGCAGGAACACACAGCATCATTAACACCTGCTGGGCGTGTCACCTGTTACAAGGACCAGAGACCAGGAACACACAGCATCATTAACACCTGCTGGAAGTGTCACCTGTTACAAGGACCAGAGACCAGGAACACACAGCATCATTAACACCTGCTGAACGTGTCACCTGTTACAAGGACCAGAGAGCAGGAACACACAGCATCATTAACACCTGCTGGACGTGTCACCTGTTACAAGGACCAGAGAGCAGGAACACACAGCATCATTAACACCTGCTGAACGTGTCACCTGTTACAAGGACCAG
Source organism: Salvelinus namaycush (assembly GCF_016432855.1). Classification (NCBI taxonomy): domain Eukaryota; kingdom Metazoa; phylum Chordata; class Actinopteri; order Salmoniformes; family Salmonidae; genus Salvelinus; species Salvelinus namaycush. Next base: position 16,658 of record NW_024060312.1, read on the forward strand.
AGAGCAGGAACACACAGCATCATTAACACCTGCTGAACGTGTCACCTGTTACAAGGACCAGGAACACACAGCATCATTAACACCTGCTGAACGTGTCACCTGTTACAAGGACCAGAGACCAGGAACACACAGCGTCATTAACACCTGCTGGACGTGTCACCTGTTACAAGGACCAGAGAGCAGGAACACACAGCATCATTAACACCTGCTGGACGTGTCACCTGTTACAAGGACCAGAGAGCAGGAACACACAGCATCATTAACACCTGCTGGACGTGTCACCTGTTACAAGGACCAGAGAGCAGGAACACACAGCATCATTAACACCTGCTGGACGTGTCACCTGTTACAAGGACCAGAGAGCAGGAACACACAGCATCATTAACACCTGCTGGGCGTGTCACCTGTTACAAGGACCAGAGACCAGGAACACACAGCATCATTAACACCTGCTGGAAGTGTCACCTGTTACAAGGACCAGAGACCAGGAACACACAGCATCATTAACACCTGCTGAACGTGTCACCTGTTACAAGGACCAGAGAGCAGGAACACACAGCATCATTAAAACCTGCTGAACGTGTCACCTGTTACAAGGACCAGAGAGCAGGAACACACAGCATCATTAACACCTGCTGAACGTGTCACCTGTTACAAGGACCAGAGAGCAGGAACACACAGCATCATTAAAACCTGCTGAACGTGTCACATGTTACAAGGACCAGAGAGCAGGAACACACAGCATCATTAACACCTGCTGGACGTGTCACCTGTTACAAGGACCAGAGAGCAGGAACACACAGCATCATTAACACCTGCTGAACGTGTCACCTGTTACAAGGACCAGGAACACACAGCATCATTAACACCTGCTGAACGTGTCACCTGTTACAAGGACCAGAGACCAGGAACACACAGCGTCATTAACACCTGCTGGACGTGTCACCTGTTACAAGGACCAGAGAGCAGGAACACACAGCATCATTAACACCTGCTGGACGTGTCACCTGTTACAAGGACCAGAGAGCAGGAACACACAGCATCATTAACACCTGCTGGACGTGTCACCTGTTACAAGGACCAGAGAGCAGGAACACACAGCATCATTAACACCTGCTGGGCGTGTCACCTGTTACAAGGACCAGAGACCAGGAACACACAGCATCATTAACACCTGCTGGAAGTGTCACCTGTTACAAGGACCAGAGACCAGGAACACACAGCATCATTAACACCTGCTGAACGTGTCACCTGTTACAAGGACCAGAGAGCAGGAACACACAGCATCATTAAAACCTGCTGAACGTGTCACCTGTTACAAGGACCAGAGAGCAGGAACACACAGCATCATTAACACCTGCTGAACGTGTCACCTGTTACAAGGACCAGAGAGCAGGAACACACAGCATCATTAACACCTGCTGAACGTGTCACCTGTTACAAGGACCAGAGAGCAGGAACACACAGCATCATTAACACCTGCTGAACGTGTCACCTGTTACAAGGACCAGAGAGCAGGAACACACAGCATCATTAACACCTGCTGAACGTGTCACCTGTTACAAGGACCAGAGACCAGGAACACACAGCATCATTAAAACCTGCTGAATGACCGACTACTGATACAAAACACAGTGAATGCATCTCAAATGGCATCTTATTCAATACGTAGTGCACTACTTTTGACCTGGGACCTATGGCACCCTGATCCCTATATAGTGCACTACTTTTGACCTGGGACCTATGGCACCCTGATCCCTATATAGTGCACTACTTTTGACCTGGGACCGATGGCACCCTGATCCCTATGTAGTGCACTACTTTTGACCTGGGACCTATGGCACCCTGATCCCTATATAGTGCACTACTTTTGACCTGGGACCTATGGCACCCTGATCCCTATATAGTGCACTACTTTTGACCTGGGACCGATGGCACCCTGATCCCTATATAGTGCACTACTTTTGACCTGGGACCTATGGCACCCTGATCCCTATATAGTGCACTACTTTTGACCAGGGACCTATGGCACCCTGCTCCCTATATAGTGCACTACTTTTGACCAGGGACCTATGGCACCCTGCTCCCTATATAGTGCACTACTTTTGACCAGGGACCTATGGGCCAGTTGGGATGCAGACAGTATTATTACTACTGTGGCTAAATGTAGTAGCACTACCACTACAGTAGCAAAGAGAATAGCGTTACTGGCTACGTCCTGTTTAGTATTCTCTGATGGTGCCCTGGTCGATGAAGAGATAATACACAAACAAACAGCTCATTGGGAATATGTAATGAATGCTGCAGCAGGGCCAGATTAGCTAGCAGAGTGATATGGGACCCTATTCGAGGGGAATATCTAATGAATGCTCCAGCAGGGCCAGATTAGCTAGCAGAGTGATATGACCTCCTATTCCAGGGGAATATGTAATGAACGCTGCAGCAGGGCCAGATTAGCTAGCAGAGTGATATGACCCCTATTCCAGGGGAATATGTAATGAACGCTACAGCAGGGTCAGATTAGCTAGCAGAGTGATATGGGACCCTAATCCAGGGGAATATGTAATGAACGCTCCAGCAGGGCCAGATTAGCTAGCAGAGTGATATGACCTCCTATTCCAGGGGAATATGTAATGAATTCTGCAGCAGGGCCAGATTAGCTAGCAGAGTGATATGACCCCCTATTCCAGGGGAATATGTAATGAACGCTGCAGCAGGGCCAGATTAGCTAGCAGAGTGATATGACCTCCTATTCCAGGGGAATATGTAATGAACGCTGCAGCAGGGCCAGATTAGCTAGCAGAGTGATATGACCCCCTAATCCAGGGGAATATGTAATGAACGCTGCAGCAGGGCCAGATTAGCTAGCAGAGTGATATGACCCCCTAATCCAGGGGAATATGTAATGAACGCTGCAGCAGGGCCAGATTAGCTAGCAGAGTGATATGACCCCCTAATCCAGGGGAATATGTAATGAATGCTGCAGCAGGGCCAGATTAGCTAGCAGAGTGATATGACCTCCTATTCCAGGGGAATATGTAATGAACGCTGCAGCAGGGCCAGATTAGCTAGCAGAGTGATATGACCTCCTATTCCAGGGGAATATGTAATGAACGCTGCAGCAGGGCCAGATTAGCTAGCAGAGTGATATGGGACCCTATTCCAGGGGAATATGTAATGAATGCTGCAGCAGGGCCAGATTAGCTAGCAGAGTGATATGACCTCTATTCCAGGGGAATATGTAAAGAAACGCCACAGCAGGGTCAGATTAGCTAGCAGAGTGATATGGGACCCTAATCCAGGGGAATATGTAATGAACGCTCCAGCAGGGCCAGATTAGCTAGCAGAGTGATATGACCTCCTATTCCAGGGGAATATCTAATGAATGCTGCAGCAGGGCCAGATTAGCTAGCAGAGTGATATGACCCCTATTCCAGGGGAATATGTAATGAACGCTGCAGCAGGGCCAGATTAGCTAGCAGAGTGATATGACCCCTATTCCAGGGGAATATGTAATGAACGCTGCAGCAGGGCCAGATTAGCTAGCAGAGTGATATGACCCCTATTCCAGGGGAATATGTAATGAACGCTACAGCAGGGTCAGATTAGCTAGCAGAGTGATATGGGACCCTAATCCAGGGGAATATGTAATGAACGCTCCAGCAGGGCCAGATTAGCTAGCAGAGTGATATGACCTCCTATTCCAGGGGAATATGTAATGAATTCTGCAGCAGGGCCAGATTAGCTAGCAGAGTGATATGGGACCCTAATCCAGGGGAATATGTAATGAACGCTGCAGCAGGGCCAGATTAGCTAGCAGAGTGATATGACCCCTATTCCAGGGGAATATGTAATGAACGCTACAGCAGGGCCAGATTAGCTAGCAGAGTGATATGACCCCTATTCCAGGGGAATATGTAATGAACGCTGCAGCAGGGCCAGATTAGCTAGCAGAGTGATATGACCTCCTATTCCAGGGGAATATGTAATGAACGCTGCAGCAGGGCCAGATTAGCTAGCAGAGTGATATGACCCCTATTCCAGGGGAATATGTAATGAACGCTGCAGCAGGGCCAGATTAGCTAGCAGAGTGATATGACCTCCTATTCCAGGGGAATATGTAATGAACGCTGCAGCAGGGCCAGATTAGCTAGCAGAGTGATATGACCTCCTATTCCAGGGGAATATGTAATGAACGCTGCAGCAGGGCCAGATTAGCTAGCAGAGTGATATGACCCCTATTCCAGGGGAATATGTAATGAACGCTGCAGCAGGGCCAGATTAGCTAGCAGAGTGATATGACCCCTATTCTAGGGGAATATGTAATGAACGCTGCAGCAGGGCCAGATTAGCTAGCAGAGTGATATGACCTCCTATTCCAGGGGAATATGTAATGAACGCTACAGCAGGGCCAGATTAGCTAGCAGAGTGATATGGGACCCCATTCCAGGGGAATATGTAATGAACACTGCAGCAGGGCCAGATTAGCTAGCAGAGTGATATGACCTCCTATTCCAGGGGAATATGTAATGAACGCTGCAGCAGGGCCAGATTAGCTAGCAGAGTGATATGACCCCCTAATCCAGGGGAATATGTAATGAACGCTGCAGCAGGGCCAGATTAGCTAGCAGAGTGATATGACCCCCTAATCCAGGGGAATATGTAATGAATGCTGCAGCAGGGCCAGATTAGCTAGCAGAGTGATATGACCTCCTATTCCAGGGGAATATGTAATGAACGCTGCAGCAGGGCCAGATTAGCTAGCAGAGTGATATGACCTCCTATTCCAGGGGAATATGTAATGAACGCTGCAGCAGGGCCAGATTAGCTAGCAGAGTGATATGACCCCTATTCCAGGGGAATATGTAATGAACGCTGCAGCAGGGCCAGATTAGCTAGCAGAGTGATATGACCTCCTATTCCAGGGGAATATGTAATGAATGCTGCAGCAGGGCCAGATTAGCTAGCAGAGTGATATGACCTCCTATTCCAGGGGAATATGTACTGAACGCTGCAGCAGGGCCAGATTAGCTAGGAGAGTGATATGACCTCCTATTCCAGGGGAATATGTAATGAACGCTGCAGCAGGGCCAGATTAGCTAGCAGAGTGATATGACCTCCTATTCCAGGGGAATATGTACTGAACGGTGCAGCAGGGCCAGATTAGCTAGCAGAGTGATATGGGAGCCTATTCCAGGGGAATATGTAATGAACGCTGCAGCAGGGCAAGATTAGCTAGCAGAGTGATATGACCTCCTATTCCAGGGGTATTCAAATATGACCCTATGTGATCCGGACTTCTGCTAGTTTTTTGTTCTACCACATCATTAATTCCACTCACCTTGTGTCCCAGGTCTAAATCAGTCTCTGATTAGAAAGACCAGATTAGAATGTGAAGGGTTTTACAGGCCTATAGGGAATATGGTATCATTTGAGATGCAGCATTTGCCTGCAGTGCTAGGGATAGTCAGCGCTGTAGGACTCACTGTCAGCGTCTGCAAGGCACAGTGTTGGGGTGTAGATGCTGCGAGGCTTCCTAGGGCCAGTGGACAGGCAGATGGCTCTGCTCCTGCGTGAGCTTGGTCGGGATTGGGGCTGGGGCAGAGGTACGTTGGGGTCTGGAGCCTGGTGGAAGATCTGGAGAGGGGAGAGAGAAAAATAGTTTTTATTAACTGAGCATTACAGTGGTATATAACTAGCTAGGGTCTGGGGTTTTTCCTGCTTAGGTCACATGGTCAGACATATACCTAAATACCTAAAAACTCCTACTATAGGCCCAAGACATGACATATACCTAAATATCTAAAAACTCCTACTATAGGCCCAAGACATGACATATACCTAAATACCTAAAAACTCCTACTATAGGCCCAAGACATGACCCATACCTAAATACCTAAAAACTCCTACTATAGGCCCAAGACATGACACATACCTAAATACCTAAAAACTCCTACTATAGGCCCAAGACATGACATATACCTAAATACCTAAAAACTCCTACTATAGGCCCAAGACATGACACATACCTAAATACCTAAAAACTCCTACTATAGGCCCAAGACATGACATATACCTAAATACCTAAAAACTCCTACTATAGGCCCAAGACATGACACATACCTAAATACCTAAAAACTCCTACTATAGGCCCAAGACATGACCCATACCTAAATACCTAAAAACTCCTACTATAGGCCCAAGACATGACATATACCTAAATACCTAAAAACTCCTACTATAGGCCCAAGACATGACATATACCTAAATACCTAAAAACTCCTACTATAGGCCCAAGACATGACACATACCTAAATACCTAAAAACTCCTACTATAGGCCCAAGACATGACATATACCTAAATACCTAAAAACTCCTACTATAGGCCCAAGACATGACACATACCTAAATACCTAAAAACTCCTACTATAGGCCCAAGACATGACACATACCTAAATACCTAAAAACTCCTACTATAGGCCCAAGACATGACATATACCTAAATACCTAAAAACTCCTACTATAGGCCCAAGACATGACACATACCTAAATACCTAAAAACTCCTACTATAGGCCCAAGACATGACACATACCTAAATACCTAAAAACTCCTACTATAGGCCCAAGACATGACCCATACCTAAATACCTAAAAACTCCTACTATAGGCCCAAGACATGACACATACCTAAATACCTAACAACTCCTACTATAGGCCCAAGACATTACATATACCTAAATACCTAAAAACTCCTACTATAGGCCCAAGACATTACATATACCTAAATACCTAAAAACTCCTACTATAGGCCCAAGACATTACATATACCTAAATACCTAAAAACTCCTACTATAGGCCCAAGACATTACATATACCTAAATACCTAAAAACTCCTACTATAGGCCCAAGACTTTACATATACCTAAATACCTAAAAACTCCTACTATAGGCCCAAGACATTACATATACCTAAATACCTAAAAACTCCTACTATAGGCCCAAGAACATTACATATACCTAAATACCTAAAAACTCCTACTATAGGCCCAAGACATGACCCATACCTAAATACCTAAAAACTCCTACTATAGGCCCAAGACATGACATATACCTAAATACCTAAAAACTCCTACTATAGGCCCAAGACATGACATATACCTAAATACCTAAAAACTCCTACTATAGGCCTAAGACATTACATATACCTAAATACCTAAAAACTCCTACTATAGGCCCAAGACATTACATATACCTAAATACCTAAAAACTCCTACTATAGGCCCAAGACATTACATATACCTAAATACCTAAAAACTCCTACTATAGGCCCAAGACATGACATATACCTAAATACCTAAAAACTCCTACTATAGGCCCAAGACATTACATATACCTAAATACCTAAAAACTCCTACTATAGGCCCAAGACATGACATATACCTAAATACCTAAAAACTCCTACTATAGGCCCAAGACATTACATATACCTAAATACCTAAAAACTCCTACTATAGGCCCAAGACATGACACATACCTAAATACCTAAAAACTCCTACTATAGGCCCAAGACATGACATATACCTAAATACCTAAAAACTCCTACTATAGGCCCAAGACATGACCCATACCTAAATACCTAAAAACTCCTACTATAGGCCCAAGACATGACACATACCTAAATACCTAAAAACTCCTACTATAGGCCCAAGACATGACATATACCTAAATACCTAAAAACTCCTACTATAGGCCCAAGACATGACCCATACCTAAATACCTAAAAACTCCTACTATAGGCCCAAGACATGACACATACCTAAATACCTAAAAACTCCTACTATAGGCCCAAGACATGACATATACCTAAATACCTAAAAACTCCTACTATAGGCCCAAGACATGACACATACCTAAATACCTAAAAACTCCTACTATAGGCCCAAGACATGACACATACCTAAATACCTAAAAACTCCTACTATAGGCCCAAGACATTACATATACCTAAATACCTAAAAACTCCTACTATAGGCCCAAGACATGACATATACCTAAATACCTAAAAACTCCTACTATAGGCCCAAGACATGACACATACCTTAAATACCTAAAAACTCCTACTATAGGCCCAAGACATGACACATACCTAAATACCTAAAAACTCCTACTATAGGCCCAAGACATGACCCATACCTAAATACCTAAAAAACTCCTACTATAGGCCCAAGACATGACATATACCTAAATACCTAAAAACTCCTACTATAGGCCCAAGACATGACCCATACCTAAATACCTAAAAACTCCTACTATAGGCCCAAGACATGACACATACCTAAATACCTAAAAACTCCTACTATAGGCCCAAGACATTACAATATACCTAAATACCTAAAAACTCCTACTATAGGCCCAAGACATTACATATACCTAAATACCTAAAAACTCCTACTATAGGCCCAAGACATGACCCATACCTAAATACCTAAAAAACTCCTACTATAGGCCCAAGACATGACACATACCTAAATACCTAAAAACTCCTACTATAGGCCCAAGACATGACCTACCTAATACCTAAAACTCCTACTATAGGCCCAAGACATACATATACCTAAATACCTAAAACTCCTACTATAGGCCCAAGACATGACACATACCTAAATACCTAAAAACTCCTACTATAGGCCCAAGACATGACACATACCTAAATACCTAAAAACTCCTACTATAGGCCCAAGACATTACATATACCTAAATACCTAAAAACTCCTACTATAGGCCCAAGACATTACATATACCTAAATACCTAAAAACTCCTACTATAGGCCCAAGACATTACATACCTAAATACCTAAAAACTCCTACTATAGGCCCAAGACTTTACATATACTAAATACCTCAAAACTCCTACTATAGGCCCAAGACATTACATATACCTAAATACCTAAAAAACTCCTATATAGGCCCAAGACATTACATATACCTAAATACCTAAAAACTCCTACTATAGGCCCAAGACATGACCCATACTAAATACCTAAAAACTCCTACTATAGGCCCAAGACATGAAACATAACCTAAATACCTAAAAACTCCTACTATAGGCCCAAGACATGACATATACCTAAATACCAAAAA
>NW_024060313.1:0-7500 GCF_016432855.1 Salvelinus namaycush
GAGTTATTCATGGATTGATTTGTCCTCAATTATTCTCCGAGCCTGGCTTGCATTATGAGGCAAATTATGGGAACGGTAGTAGCGTGCCTGCGTCTCCAGGGAGTGACACATGTGGTCAGCCACAGTTCCACGGTCTGTAAGCGACCCAAGATTAAAGTTTAATGTGGCAATGCTTCTTCGAATTGTACCAAATGTCACTTTCCTTCCAATGCCAAATCTGCAAAAATCTTACCCACACAATCACAGAGATTACCGTATGGTTTACCAGAGCATGTGAAAAAAGAGTGTTGTGTCTGGGGTCATTCCACTCAGATGAGGCCTGATCCGATGGAATCGTTGAAGCCAAGTGTATTCCTCATCAGATATAACAATTCTGCACTCCCCGAAGCTGTAGTTAGTTTTTGTGGCTTGCTACAGTCATTTGATAAACCCCACTTTCATTGGTTATTTCATTGAAATCACTCTCACCGAACATGGTGACTGGGGATCGTCGAGTTCCATTAAAAGCCCAACCGGCTGGACATGAGAGCCGCAAACCTGCGTCTGTCAGATGAGGTGGCTCGGACTTCCAGCCTGCTGAGAACAGAAGGAATAGATGCATTGCTTAGCTCCAAAAATCGTTTTAACTCCGCAGCGCTGAGCACCTCGTCCCTGCAGCGTCTGCGAAATTGTGCCATGTGCGTTGCCAGGCTCTGCCTAGAATCCCTGTCTATCTTTGCCAAGCAGAGTAACAATTTGCGAATTACACTGGCTTTAGCTTGCAGACCATTCGGCCGGAACTGAATAGATATTCAGGAAACTTCTAACATCTGATCGGTATAGTTTTAATGTGGATGTGCCAAACTACGGCCTTCACATGTCCGGTACACTCATACACACGCATGTAGTTGTCCAGAAAACACAGGCCTTCATCGGATTTGTCCTCGGACATAATGCGGAGGAATTCCCGTACTCGTGACAGACTGGTGTGACTATTGTCTATTCTTTTAAACTGAAGGGTTAATACCCTTAATATAGGTAGCATAGTCATTCAAAATGACATCACTCAAACCTTCAGTTGTGGACGGCACACCACCGCCGCCTCCATCACTTTCGCTATCGGTGGAAGGCGACATGACGCTGCATTGCTCCCCCGGTTCCGAGCATTGTTCACCGGTTGACTGCACCGTCGCCTGACTGGTTGACTGCACCGCTGACTGCTCACTCTCGCCACTCAGCTGCTGTTCTGCGGACAACTCACTTCCAACGCCGTTGTTAGGCTCCATACAATCCCCTGGGTAGGCCTGCTGTGTCTCAGCCGAAATCGGGCTACATTGCACGGCATGATTCCATTCATAGATGCGTGTGTAAGTCCATGGACAGTCTTAAAATGTTTGTCTATCCGCGAAATATGCGTCTTGGTACAAAGTCCACAGTCATGTCGTTTTTGTTTGCTGTCCATAGCTAGCTTCTCTCTCCTGCCTTCCCTGTGTGTATGTTTGTTAGCTTCCAACCGTCGCCTAATCAATGGCCTAATTATCACCAGGTGTGGATACAGGTGCGGCGACGGAGCGGGGGCACGGGCGGGGCACGGGCGGGGCAATGGCGGGGCTGTGTCATAGCTATGCCCTGCTTAGGGCTATAGACATGAATTGTTATGCCGGAAAATATGCACCTTGAATGGGATTCAATTCATAGAGCACTGCCCTTGGAGCCCACAGGCTCAGATGCCACATGCACAATACCACTTCCACATACCACAATGCCACTTCCACATACCACAATGCCACTTCCACATACCACAATGCCACTTCCACATACCACAATGCCACGTACACAAGTGTCAAACGCCCCTTCACCAAGTGCCAAACGCCACCTAACCCCTAACCCAACCTAACCCTAACCCCTAACCCTAACCTAACCTAACCCTAACCCTAACCCTAACCCTAACCCTAACCCTAACCCTAACCCTAACCCTCCCTAACCCTAACCCACACCCTAACCCTAACCAACCCTAACCCTCACCCTAACCCTAACCCTAACCCTAACTAACCCTAACCCTACCCTAACCTAACCCTACCCTAACCCCTACCCTAACCCCTACCCTAACCCTAACCCTAACCCTAACCCTAAACCCTAACCCTAACCTACCCTAACCCTAACCCTAAGAAGGTCGTAAGTTCCATCAGCAGTGCCACAGGTGCCATAGGTGCCAAACCCCTGCCTGGGTAATTTTTAAAGCTATTTAAAAAAAAAAAATATGCCGGGCAAGAGGCACTCTGACCGGGGTAACATTAGGTGTGCACTGCCCCCCCCTGGAGCCCTGTGGCACTTGGCACTTGGCACTTGGCACTTTAAACCTTTCATAAGTGCCATAGGTGCCAGACCCCTGACTGGGTCATTTTTAAAGAATAAAGGGCTACACACATTAAATACTATGCCGGGCAAGAGGCACTCTGACCGGGGTAACATTAGGTGTGCACTGCCCCCCTGGAGCCCTGTGGCACTTGGCACTTGGCACTTGGCACTTTAAACCTTTCATAAGTGCCATAGGTGCCAGACCCCTGACTGGGTCATTTTAAATACAGGATAATAGGCTACACACATTAAATACTATGCCGGGCAAGAGGCACTCTGACCGGGGTAACATTAGGTGTGCACTGCCCCCCTGGAGCCCTGTGGCACTTGGCACTTGGCACTTGGCACTTTAAACCTTTCATAAGTGCCATAGGTGCCAGACCCCTGACTGGGTCATTTTAAAGAATAAAGGGCTACACACATTAAATACTATGCCGGGCAAGAGGCACTCTGACCGGGGTAACATTAGGTGTGCACTGCCCCCCTGGAGCCCTGTGGCACTTGGCACTTGGCACTTGGCACTTTAAACCTTTCATAAGTGCCATAGGTGCCAGACCCCTGACTGGGTCATTTTTAAAGAATAAAGGGCTACACACATTAAATACTATGCCGGGCAAGAGGCACTCTGACCGGGGTAACATTATGTGTGCACTGCCCCCCCCTGGAGCCCTGTGGCACTTGGCACTTGGCACTTGGCACTTTAAACCTTTCATAAGTGCCATAGGTGCCAGACCCCTGACTGGGTCATTTTTAAAGAATAAAGGGCTACACACATTAAATACTATGCCGGGCAAGAGGCACTCTGACCGGGGTAACATTATGTGTGCACTGCCCCCCCCTGGAGCCCTGTGGCACTTGGCACTTGGCACTTGGCACTTTAAACCTTTCATAAGTGCCATAGGTGCCAGACCCCTGACTGGGTCATTTTTAAAGGATAAAGGGCTACACACATTAAATACTATGCCGGGCAAGAGGCACTCTGACCGGGGTAACATTATGTGTGCACTGCCCCCCCCCTGGAGCCCTGTGGCACTTGGCACTTGGCACTTGGCACTTTAAACCTTTCATAAGTGCCATAGGTGCCAGACCCCTGACTGGGTCATTTTTAAAGAATAAAGGGCTACACACATTAAATACTATGCCGGGCAAGAGGCACTCTGACCGGGGTAACATTATGTGTGCACTGCCCCCCCCTGGAGCCCTGTGGCACTTGGCACTTGGCACTTGGCACTTTAAACCTTTCATAAGTGCCATAGGTGCCAGACCCCTGACTGGGTCATTTTTAAAGGATAAAGGGCTACACACATTAAATACTATGCCGGGCAAGAGGCACTCTGACCGGGGTAACATTATGTGTGCACTGCCCCCCCCTGGAGCCCTGTGGCACTTGGCACTTGGCACTTGGCACTTTAAACCTTTCATAAGTGCCATAGGTGCCAGACCCCTGACTGGGTCATTTTTAAAGGATAAAGGGCTACACACATTAAATACTATGCCGGGCAAGAGGCACTCTGACCGGGGTAACATTATGTGTGCACTGCCCCCCCCTGGAGCCCTGTGGCACTTGGCACTTGGCACTTGGCACTTTAAACCTTTCATAAGTGCCATAGGTGCCAGACCCCTGACTGGGTCATTTTTAAAGGATAAAGGGCTACACACATTAAATACTATGCCGGGCAAGAGGCACTCTGACCGGGGTAACATTAGGTGTGCACTGCCCCCCCCTGGAGCCCTGTGGCACTTGGCACTTGGCACTTGGCACTTTAAACCTTTCATAAGTGCCATAGGTGCCAGACCCCTGACTGGGTCATTTTTAAAGAATAAAGGGCTACACACATTAAATACTATGCCGGGCAAGAGGCACTCTGACCGGGGTAACATTATGTGTGCACTGCCCCCCCTGGAGCCCTGTGGCACTTGGCACTTGGCACTTGGCACTTTAAACCTTTCATAAGTGCCATAGGTGCCAGACCCCTGACTGGGTCATTTTTAAAGAATAAAGGGCTACACACATTAAATACTATGCCGGGCAAGAGGCACTCTGACCGGGGTAACATTAGGTGTGCACTGCCCCCCCTGGAGCCCTGTGGCACTTGGCACTTGGCACTTGGCACTTTAAACCTTTCATAAGTGCCATAGGTGCCAGACCCCTGACTGGGTCATTTTTAAAGAATAAAGGGCTACACACATTAAATACTATGCCGGGCAAGAGGCACTCTGACCGGGGTAACATTATGTGTGCACTGCCCCCCCTGGAGCCCTGTGGCACTTGGCACTTGGCACTTGGCACTTTAAACCTTTCATAAGTGCCATAGGTGCCAGACCCCTGACTGGGTCATTTTTAAAGAATAAAGGGCTACACACATTAAATACTATGCCGGGCAAGAGGCACTCTGACCGGGGTAACATTATGTGTGCACTGCCCCCCCTGGAGCCCTGTGGCACTTGGCACTTGGCACTTGGCACTTTAAACCTTTCATAAGTGCCATAGGTGCCAGACCCCTGACTGGGTCATTTTTAAAGAATAAAGGGCTACACACATTAAATACTATGCCGGGCAAGAGGCACTCTGACCGGGGTAACATTAGGTGTGCACTGCCCCCCTGGAGCCCTGTGGCACTTGGCACTTGGCACTTGGCACTTGGCACTTTAAACCTTTCATAAGTGCCATAGGTGCCAGACCCCTGACTGGGTCATTTTTAAAGAATAAAGGGCTACACACATTAAATACTATGCCGGGCAAGAGGCACTCTGACCGGGGTAACATTAGGTGTGCACTGCCCCCCTGGAGCCCTGTGGCACTTGGCACTTGGCACTTGGCACTTTAAACCTTTCATAAGTGCCATAGGTGCCAGACCCCTGACTGGGTCATTTTAAATAAAGGATAATAGGCTACACACATTAAATACTATGCCGGGCAAGAGGCACTCTGACCGGGGTAACATTATGTGTGCACTGCCCCCCTGGAGCCCTGTGGCACTTGGCACTTGGCATTTGGCACTTGGCATTTGGCACTTTAAACCTTTCATAAGTGCCATAGAGTGGTAATTGCATAGGATTTCAGGGCTATACACATTAAATACTATGCCGGGCAAGAGGCACTCTGACTGGGGTAACATTAGGTGTGCACTGCCCTGTGGCACTTGGCACTTGGCATTTGGCACTTGGCATTTGGCACTTTAAACCTTTCATAAGTGCCATAGAGTGGTAATTGCATAGGATTTCAGGGCTATACACATTAAATACTATGCCGGGCAAGAGGCACTCTGACTGGGGTAACATTAGGTGTGCACTGCCCTGTGGCACTTGGCACTTGGCATTTGGCACTTGGCATTTGGCACTTTAAACCTTTCATAAGTGCCATAGAGTGGTAATTGCATAGGATTTCAGGGCTATACACATTAAATACTATGCCGGGCAAGAGGCACTCTGACTGGGGTAACATTAGGTGTGCACTGCCCTGTGGCACTTGGCACTTGGCATTTGGCACTTGGCATTTGGCACTTTAAACCTTTCATAAGTGCCATAGAGTGGTAATTGCATAGGATTTCAGGGCTATACACATTAAATACTATGCCGGGCAAGAGGCACTCTGACTGGGGTAACATTAGGTGTGCACTGCCCTGTGGCACTTGGCACTTGGCATTTGGCACTTGGCATTTGGCACTTTAAACCTTTCATAAGTGCCATAGAGTGGTAATTGCATAGGATTTCAGGGCTATACACATTAAATACTATGCCGGGCAAGAGGCACTCTGACTGGGGTAACATTAGGTGTGCACTGCCCTGTGGCACTTGGCACTTGGCACTTGGCATTTGGCACTTGGCATTTGGCACTTGGCACTTCCATAAGTGCCATAGAGTGGTAATTGCATAGGATTTCAGGGCTATACACATTAAATACTATGCCGGGCAAGAGGCACTTTGACTGGGATACAATTTTAAAAATTCCCGCACCATCTGGATTTGTCCACATGATGGCGACATTGGATAGGGTAAGCTGGGATAAAATTATGATGGTAATTGCATAGGATTTCAGGGGTATACACATTAAATACTATGCCGGGCAAGAGGCACTTTGACTGGGATAAAATTATTATGGTAATTGCATAGGATTTCAGGGGTATACACATTAAATACTATGCCGGGCTAGAGGCACTTTGACTGGGATAAAATTATTATGGTAATTGCATAGGATTTCAGGGGTATACACATTAAATACTATGCCGGGCAAGAGGCACTTTGACTGGGATAAAATTATTATGGTAATTGCATAGGATTTCAGGGGTATACACATTAAATACTATGCCGGGCAAGAGGCACTTTGACTGGGATAAAATTATTATGGTAATTGCATAGGATTTCAGGGGTATACACATTAAATACTATGCCGGGCAAGAGGCACTTTGACTGGGATAAAATTATTATGGTAATTGCATAGGATTTCAGGGGTATACACATTAAATACTATGCCGGGCAAGAGGCACTTTGACTGGGATAAAATTATTATGGTAATTGCATAGGATTTCAGGGTATACACATTAAATACTATGCCGGGCAAGAGGCACTTTGACTGGGATAAAATTATTATGGTAATTGCATAGGATTTCAGGGGTATACACATTAAATACTATGCCGGGCAAGAGGCACTTTGACTGGGATAAAATTATTATGGTAATTGCATAGGATTTCAGGGGTATACACATTAAATACTATGCCGGGCAAGAGGCACTTTGACTGGGATAAAATTATTATGGTAATTGCATAGGATTTCAGGGGTATACACATTAAATACTATGCCGGGCAAGAGGCACTTTGACTGGGATAAAATTATTATGGTAATTGCATAGGATTTCAGGGGTATACACATTAAATACTATGCCGGGCAAGAGGCACTTTGACTGGGATAAAATTATTATGGTAATTGCATAGGATTTCAGGGGTATACACATTAAATACTATGCCGGGCAAGAGGCACTTTGACTGGGATAAAATTATTATGGTAATTGCATAGGATTTCAGGGGTATACACATTAAATACTATGCCGGGCAAGAGGCACTTTGACTGGGATAAAATTATTATGGTAATTGCATAGGATTTCAGGGGTATACACATTAAATACTATGCCGGGCAAGAGGCACTTTGACTGGGATACAATTATT
>NW_024060313.1:20000-25788 GCF_016432855.1 Salvelinus namaycush
AAGGGGCTCCCCCGATAGAGGCAAATCCACATGGGGCGGGAGGAACACACCGGCTGAACACCAGCACGTATGCCGGCCGCCAGGTGCCCTCCCAGGTGGATATCGAATGCAAATCGGTCTGAAGAACTTGAACTACCTGGACAACAGAGGAGAACCATGGAGACCCAACGTGAACCAAATCCGCCCACCACCAAGCTGGGACATTTGGAACAAAAGTTAGGACAAATCGGGCGCCGAAGGGTTGGAATAACACCCTAAATCGGGCGCCGAAGGGCTGGAATAACACCCTAAATCGGGCGCCGAAGGGTTGGAATAACACCCTAAATCGGGCGCCGAAGGGCTGGAATAACACCCTAAATCGGGCGCCGAAGGGTTGGGAATCACCCTAAATCGGTCGCCGGAGGTAAAAGGTCCAAGGGACCATGGTTCCGAGGGTCTCACATCCCTCAAACGTGTCCGTTTCACGTTTCCTAATCGGACTGAGCAGTTTGCCACCACCGCCGATTCTCTAGGACATGGAAGTCCTGTTGTCAAAAGTCAGGTTTCTCAAATCGCGCCGGTACCTGTCTGGTCCACCCACCAGGGAGTGTGTCATCGCCGGACAGGCCGAATTATCGAAAAAAGGCGTGTCAATCGATAGATTTCAATGTGCTCCGATTTTTTGCCAAAAGTTTGTGGACACTAAAACCGTTTAAAACGTTAATAACCCAAAAAATACAACTCCAATCTGGTTGAGGTTTTTTTTGCACGAAAGGGTACAAATAGACGAACATTTTCATCTAATTATAACCGTTTTTCTATAAAACATTTTAATAGAAAATCGTGTTTTAATGTTTTGGGGAAAAAAATCACTTGCCAGTACAATAGATTCCTATGGTTCCGAAATTTATTTTACAGTGGATAACTGTTGACCATCACGAGAGAGGGTATGAGCCAAAATTTGGGGCATCTAGCCCATCGGGAATTATGTTTTATCATTATTTCAAGATTTCGGGAATTGGTCGAAAAAGTGACAGAGTGCCACTGCCGTGCACCTGGTATTATTTTTGGATTACCAGGTGCATATTTTTATAATGGTTTTAAATGATTTTAGATAGGCTACATACCTCAATACCCTATATGGAACAACCATACTACGGACCCAAGTCAGTTGGGGCCGGCCTGAGTGATTTATGAAGCTTTTAAAAAATGTCTGTACTCATCCTCCCTTCTGTGCACCTGGTATTATTTTTGGGTTACCAGGTGCTCCTATTGAAATCGAATGAGTGCACCTGGTATTATTTTTGGGTTACCAGGTGCTGCTATTGAAATCGAATGAAAATGATTTTAAATGGCCTGCAGACACCCATGCCCGCTATGGGAGCACCATACTATGGGCACAAGTCAGTGGGGGCCGGCCTGAGGGATTTATGGAGCTTTTCAAAAAAGGTCCGAAAATATTCTATGTTGAACTACTCAGGAAAAACGGCTAAGTGCCCTCTTTTGGGTTACCAGGTGCTCCTATTGAAATCGAATGAGTGCACCTGGTATTATTTTTGGGTTACCAGGTGCTGCTATTGAAATCGAATGAAAACGATTTTAAATGGCCTGCAGACACCCATGCCCGCTATGGGAGCACCATACTACGGGCACAAGTCAGTGGGCACCGGCCTAAGGGATTTATGGAGCTTTTATATAAAAGGTCTGTCCGCATCCTCACTACTGACACCACCTTATGTTAGTTTGGGTTACCAGGTGCTGCTATAGAAATCGAATGAAAATGAATTTAAATGGCCTGCCCACACCCATGCCCGATATGGGAGCACCATACTACGGGCACAAGTCAGTGGGCACCCGCCTAAGGGATTTATGGAGCTTTTATATAAAAGGTCTGTACTCATCCTTCCCTCCGTGCACCTGGTATTATTTTTGGGTTACCAGGTGCTCCTATTCTAATCGAATGAAAATGAATTTAAATGACCTGCAGACACCCATGCCCGCTATGGGAGCACCATACTACGGGCACAAGTCAGTGGGCACCGGCCTAAAGGATTTATGGAGCTTTTAAAAAATAAGGTCTGAATACTTTCTATGTTGAACTACTCAGGAAAAACGGCTAAGTGCCCTCTTTTTGGGTTACCAGGTGCCCCTATTTAAATCGAATGAAAACGAATTTAAATGGCCTGCAGACACCCATGCCCGCTATGGGAGCACCATACTACGGGCACAAGTCAGTGGGCACCGGCCTAAGGGATTTATGGAGCTTTTATATAAAAGGTCTGTCCGCATCCTCACTACTGACACCACCTTATGTTAGTTTTGGGTTACCAGGTGCTGCTATAGAAATCGAATGAAAATGAATTTAAATGGCCTGCCCACACCCATGCCCGATATGGGAGCACCATACTACGGGCACAAGTCAGTGGGCACCCGCCTAAGGGATTTATGGAGCTTTTATATAAAAGGTCTGTACTCATCCTCCCCTCCGTGCACCTGGTATTATTTTTGGGTTACCAGGTGCTCCTATTCTAATCGAATGAAAATGAATTTAAATGACCTGCAGACACCCATGCCCGCTATGGGAGCACCATACTACGGGCACAAGTCAGTGGGCACCGGCCTAAAGGATTTATGGAGCTTTTCAAAAATAAGATCTGAATACTTTCTATGTTGAACTACTCAGGAAAAACGGCTAAGTGCCCTCTTTTTGGGTTACCAGGTGCCCCTATTTAAATCGAATGAAAACGAATTTAAATGGCCTGCAGACACCCATGCCCGCTATGGGAGCACCATACTACGGGCACAAGTCAGTGGGCACCGGCCTAAGGGATTTATGGAGCTTTTATATAAAAGGTCTGTCCGCATCCTCACTACTGACACCACCTTATGTTAGTTTGGGTTACCAGGTGCTTGCTATAGAAATCGAATGAAAATGATTTAAATGGCCTGCCCACACCCATGCCCGATATGGGAGCACCATACTACGGGCACAAGTCAGTGGGCACCGGCCTAAGGGATTTATGGAGCTTTTCAAAAAAGGTCTGTACTCATCCTCCCCTCCGTGCACCTGGTATTATTTTTGGGTTACCAGGTGCTCCTATTCTAATCGAATGAAAATGAATTTAAATGACCTGCAGACACCCATGCCCGCTATGGGAGCACCATACTACGGGCACAAGTCAGTGGGCACCGGCCTAAAGGATTTATGGAGCTTTTCAAAAATAAGGTCTGAATACTTTCTATGTTTGAACTACTCAGGAAAAACGGCTAAGTGCCCTCTTTTGGGTTACCAGGTGCCCCTATTTAAATCGAAATGAAAACGAATTTAAATGGCCTGCAGACACCCATGCCCGCTATGGGAGCACCATACTACGGGCACAAGTCAGTGGGCACCGGCCTATGGGATTTATGGAGCTTTTATATAAAAAGGTCTGTCCGCATCCTCACTACTGACACCACCTTATGTTAGTTTGGGTTACCAGGTGCTGCTATAGAAATCGAATGAAAATGAATTTAAATGGCCTGCCCACACCCATGCCCGATATGGGAGCACCATACTACGGGCACAAGTCAGTGGGCACCGGCCTAAGGGATTTATGGAGCTTTTATATAAAATGTCTGTACTCATCCTCCCCTCCGTGCACCTGGTATTATTTTTGGGTTACCAGGTGCTCCTATTCTAATCGAATGAAAATGAATTTAAATGACCTGCAGACACCCATGCCCGCTATGGGAGCACCATACTACGGGCACAAGTCAGTGGGCACCGGCCTAAAGGATTTATGGAGCTTTTCAAAAATAAGGTCTGAATACTTTCTATGTTGAACTACTCAGGAAAAAACGGCTAAGTGCCCTCTTTTTGGGTTACCAGGTGCCCCTATTTAAATCGAATGAAAACGAATTTAAATGGCCTGCAGACACCCATGCCCGCTATGGGAGCACCATACTACGGGCACAAGTCAGTGGGCACCGGCCTAAGGGATTTATGGAGCTTTTATATAAAAGGTCTGTCCGCATCCTCACTACTGACACCACCTTATGTTAGTTTGGGTTACCAGGTGCTGCTATAGAAATCGAATGAAAATGAATTTAAATGGCCTGCCCACACCCATGCCCGATATGGGAGCACCATACTACGGGCACAAGTCAGTGGGCACCGGCCTAAGGGATTTATGGAGCTTTTATATAAAATGTCTGTACTCATCCTCCCCTCCGTGCACCTGGTATTATTTTTGGGTTACCAGGTGCTCCTATTCTAATCGAATGAAAATGAATTTAAATGACCTGCAGACACCCATGCCCGCTATGGGAGCACCATACTATGGGCACAAGTCAGTGGGCACCGGCCTAAGGGATTTATGGAGCTTTTCAAAAATAGTCCGAAAATATTCTATGTTGAACTATTCAGGAAAAACGACTAAGTGCCCTCTTTTTGGGTTACCAGGTGCCCCTATTGAAATCGAATGAAAATGAACTTTTAAGGGCCTGCCCACACCCATGCCCGATATGGGAGCACCATACTAGGGGCCAAGTCAGTGGGCACCGGCCTAAGGGATTTATGGAGCTTTTCAAAAATAGTCCCGAAAATATTCTATGTTGAACTATTCAGGAAAAACGACTAGTGCCCTCTTTTTGGGTTACCAGGTGCCCCTATTGAAATCGAATGAAAATGACTTTTAAGGGCCTGCCCACACCCATGCCCGATATGGGAGCACCATACTAGGGGCCAAGTCAGTGGGCACCGGCCTAAGGGATTTATGGAGCTTTTCAAAAATAGTCCGAAAATATTCTATGTTGAACTATTCAGGAAAAACGACTAAGTGCCCTCTTTTGGGTTACCAGGTGCTGCTATTGAAATCGAATGAAAATGACTTTTAAGGGCCTGCCCACAGCCCATGCCGATCTGGAGCACCATAGTAGGGGTCCAAGTCAGTAGGCACCGGCCTAAGGGATTTATGGAGCTTTTCAAAAATAGTCCGAAAATATTCTATGTTGAACTATTCAGGAAAAACGACTAAGTGCCCTCTTTTTGGGTTACCAGGTGCCCCTATTGAAATCGAATGAAAACGAATTTTAATAGCCTGCCCACACCCATGCCCGATATGGGAGCACCATAGTAGGGGCCCAAGTCAGTAGGCACCGGCCTAAGGGATTTATGGAGCTTTTCAAAAAAATGTCTGTACTCATCCTCCCCTCCGTGCACCTGGTATTATTTTTGGGTTACCAGGTGCTGCTATTGAAATCGAATGAAAACGACTTTTAAGGGCCTGCCCACACCCATGCCCGCTATGGGAGCACCATACTATGGGCACAAGTCAGTGGGCACCGGCCTAAGGGATTTATGGAGCTTTTAAAAAATAAGGTCTGAATACTTTCTATTTTGAACTTTTCAGGAAAAACGACAGAGTGCCCACTTTTTGGGTTACCAGGTGCCCCTATTGGAATCGAATGAAAATGCTTATAAATGACACACAAAGAAAAGGATTAATTGCAAAAAATATTATATTTATTTTGAGTTCTTCATTGATTGATTTGTCTCTCAATTAATGCCCGAGCTTGGCTTGCGTTACGAGGCAAACTATGGTAACGGTAGTAACGTGACTGTGTTTCCAGAGAGTGACACATATGGTCAGCCACAGTTCCCCGGTCTGTAACCGACCCATGGTTAAAGTTCAGTGTTGCAATGCTTCGTCGTGTGTTCCAAATGTCACTTTACTTCCAATGCCGAACTCTGCAAAAATCTTTCCCACAAATGCACAGAGATTAAGGTATGGTTTCCCGCAGGATGTGAAAAAGAAGAGTGTTGTGT
>NW_024060314.1:0-17500 GCF_016432855.1 Salvelinus namaycush
TTATTATACAGACCCTATATAGTAAGTATTATACAGACCCTATAGGTAAGGTATTATACAGACCCTTATTTAAGAACCCTATAGAGTGAGGTTATTATACAGAACCCTATAGAGTAGGTTATTATACAGAACCCTATATAGTAAAGTATTATACAGAACCCTATAGAGTAAGGTTATTATACAGAACCCTATAGATTAAGGTTATTATACAGAACCCTATAGAGTAAGGTTATTATACAGACCCTATAGAGTTATTATACAGAATCCCTATGAGTAACGTTATTATACAGAACCCTATAGAGTAAGGTTATTATACAGAACCCTAGATAAGTTTTATATAACACCCCTATAGGTAAGGTTATTATATAGAACCCTATAGAGTAAGTTATTATACAGAACCCTATAGAGTAAGGGTATTATACAAACCTATAGAGTAGGTTATTATACAGAACCCTATAGAGTAGGTTATTATAAGAACCCTATAGAGTAAGGTTATTATACAGAACCCTATAGAGTAAGGGTTATTATACAGAACCTATAGAGTAGGTTATTATACAGAACCCTATATAGTAAGATTATTATACAGAACCCTATAGAGTAAGGTTATTATACAGAACCCTATAGAGTAAGGTTATTATACAGAACCCTATAGAGTAGGTTTATTATACAGAACCCTATAGAGTTATTATACAGAATCCCTATAGAGTAAGGTTATTATACAAACCCTATAGAGTAAGGTTTTATACAGAACCCTATAGAGTTATTATACAGAACCCTATAGAGTAAGGTTATTATAGAACCCTATAGAGTAAGGTTATTATACAGACCCTATAGAGTAAGGATTATACAGAACCCTATAGAGTAAGGTTATTATACAGAACCCTATAGAGTAAGGTTATTATACAGAACCCTATAGAGTAAGGTATTATACAGAACCCTACAGTAAGGTTATTATACAGAACCCTATAGAGTTATTATACAGAACCCTGTAGAGTAAGGTTATTATACAGAACCCTACAGAGTAAGGTAATTATACAGAACCCTACAGAGTAAGGTTATTATACAGAACCCTATAGAGTTATTATACAGAACCCTATAGAGTAAGGTTAATATACAGAACCCTATATAGTAAGGTTATTATACAGAACCCTATAGAGTTATTATACAGAACCCTATAGAGTAAGGTTATTAAACAGAACCCTATAGAGTAAGGTTATTAAACAGAACCCTATAGAGTAAGGTTATTATACAGAACCCTATAGAGTAAGGTTATTATACAGAACCCTATAGAGTAAGGTTATTATACAGAACCCTATAGAGTAAGGTTATTATACAGAACCCTATAGAGTAAGGTTATTATACAGAACCCTATAGAGTAAGGTTACTATACAGAACCCTATAGAGTAAGGTTATTATACAGACCCCTATATAGTAAGGTTATTATACAGAACCCTATAGAGTAAGGTTATTATACATAACCCTAAAGAGTAAGGTTATTATACAGAACCCTATAGAGTAAGGTATTATACAGAACCCTATAGAGTAAGGGTATTATACAGAACCCTATAGAGTAAGGTTATTATACAGAACCCTATATAGTTATTATACAGAACCCTATAGAGTAAGGTTATTATACAGAACCCTATAGAGTAAGGGTATTATTCAGAACCCTATAGAGTAAGGTTATTATACAGAACCCTATAGAGTAAGGTTATTATACAGAACCCTATAGAGTAAGGTTATTATACAGAACCCTATAGAGTTATTATACAGAACCCTATAGAGTAAGGTTATTATACAGAACCCTATAGAGTAAGGTTATTATACAGAACCCAATAGAGTAAGGTTATTATACAGAACCCTATACAGTACGGTTATTATATAGAACCCTATATAGTAAGGTTATTATACAGAACCCTATAGAGTAAGGTTATTATACAGAACCCTATAGAGTAAGGTTATTATACAGAACCCTATAGAGTAAGGTTATTATACAGAACCCTATAGAGTAAGGGTATTATACAGAACCCTATAGAGTAAGGTTATTATACAGAACCCTATATAGTTATTATACAGAACCCTATAGAGTAAGGTTATTATACAGAACCCTATAGAGTAAGGGTATTATTCAGAACCCTATAGAGTAAGGTTATTATACAGAACCCTATAGAGTAAGGTTATTATACAGAACCCTATAGAGTAAGGTTATTATACAGAACCCTATAGAGTTATTATACAGAACCCTATAGAGTAAGGGTTATTATACAGAACCCTATAGAGTAAGGTTATTATACAGAACCCAATAGAGTAAGGTTATTATACAGAACCCTATACAGTACGGTTATTATATAGAACCCTATATAGTAAGGTTATTATACAGAACCCTATAGAGTAAGGTTATTATACAGAACCCTATAGAGTAAGGTTATTATACAGAACCCTATAGAGTAAGGTTATTATACAGAACCCTATATAGTTATTATACAGAACCCTATAGAGTAAGGTTATTATACAGAACCCTATAGAGTAAGGTTATTATACAGAACCCTATAGAGTAAGGTTATTATACAGAACCCTATAGAGTAAGGTTATTAAACAGAACCCTGTAGAGTAAGGTTATTATACAGAACCCTATAGAGTAAGGTTATTAAACAGAACCCTATAGAGTAAGGTTATTATACAGAACCCTATATAGTTATTATACAGAACCCTATATAGTTATTATACAGAACCCTATAGAGTAAGGTTATTAAACAGAACCCTATAGAGTAAGGTTATTATACAGAACCCTATAGAGTTATTATACAGAACCCTATAGAGTAAGGTTATTATACAGAACCCTATAGGGTAAGGTTATTAAACAGAACCCTATAGAGTAAGGTTATTATACAGACCCCTATAGAGTAAGGTTATTATACAGAACCCTATAGAGTAAGGTTATTATACAGAACCCTATAGAGTAAGGTTATTATACAGAACCCTATAGAGTAAGGTTATTATACAGAACCCTATAGAGTAAGGTTATTATACAGAACCCTATAGAGTAAGGTTATTATACAGAACCCTATATAGTAAGGTTATTATACAGAACCCTATAGAGTAAGGTTATTATACAGAAGCCTATAGAGTAAGGTTATTATACAGAACCCTATAGAGTAAGGTTATTATACAGAACCCTATAGAGTAAGGTTATTATACAGAACCCTATAGAGTAAGGTTATTATACAGAACCCTATAGAGTAAGGTTATTATACAGAACCCTATAGAGTTATTATACAGAACCCTATAGAGTTATTATACAGAACCCTATAGAGTAAGGGTATTATACAGAACCCTGTAGAGTAAGGTTATTATACAGAACCCTATAGAGTTATTATACAGAACCCTATATAGTTATTATACAGAACCCTATAGAGTAAGGTTATTATACAGAACCCTATAGAGTATTGTTATTATACAGAACCCTATAGAGTAATGTTATTATACAGAAGCCTATAGAGTAAGGTTATTATACAGAAGCCTATAGAGTAAGGTTATTATACAGACCCCTATATAGTAAGGTTATTATAAAGAACCCTGTAGAGTAAGGTTATTATACAGAACCCTATAGAGTAAGGTTATTACACAGAACCCTATAGAGTAAGGTTATTATAAAGAACCCTGTAGAGTAAGGTTATTATACAGAACCCTGTAGAGTAAGGTTATTATACAGAACCCTATATAGTAAGGTTATTATACAGAACCCTATATAGTAAGGTTATTATACAGACCCCTATAGAGTAAGGTTATTATACAGAACCCTATAGAGTAAGGTTATTATACAGAACCCTATATAGTACGGTTATTATACAGAACCCTATAGAGTAAGGTTATTATATAGAACCCTATAGAGTAAGGTTATTATACAGAACCCTATAGAGTAAGGGTATTATACAGAACCCTATATAGTAAGGTTATTATACAGAACCCTATAGAGTAAGGTTATTATACAGAACCCTACAGAGTAAGGTTATTATACAGACCCCTATAGAGTAAGGTTATTATACAGAACCCTATAGAGTAAGGTTATTATACAGAACCCTATAGAGTAAGGTTATTATACAGAACCCTCTAGAGTAAGGTTATTATACAGAACCCTATATAATAAGGTTATTATACAGAACCCTATAGAGTAAGGTTATTATACAGACCCCTATAGAGTAAGGTTATTATACAGACCCCTATATAGTAAGGTTATTATACAGAACCCTATATAGTTATTATACAGATCCCTATAGAGTAAGGTTATTATACAGAACCCTATAGAATAAGGTTATTATACAGAACACTATATAGTAAGGTTATCACACAGAACCCTATAGAGTAAGGTTATTATACAGAACCCTATAGAGTAAGGTTATTACACAGAACCCTATAGAGTAAGGTTATTATAAAGAACCCTATAGAGTAAGGGTATTATACAGAACCCTATAGAGTAAGGTTATTATACAGAACCCTATAGAGTAAGGTTATTATACAGAACCCTATAGAGTAAGGTTATTATACAGAACCCTCTATAGTTATTATACAGAACACTATAGAGTAAGGTCATTATACAGAACCCTATAGAGTAAGGTTATTATACAGAACCCTATACAGTTATTAAACAGAACCCTATAGAGTAAGGTTATTATACAGAACCCTATAGAGTAAGGTTATTATACAGAACCCTATAGAGTAAGGTTATTACACAGAACCCTATATAGTTATTATACAGAACCCTATAGAGTTATTATACAGAACCCTATATAGTAAGGTTATTATACAGAACCCTATATAGTAAGGTTATTATACAGAACCCTATATAGTAAGGTTATTATACAGAACCCTATATAGTAAGGTTATTAAACAGAACCTTGGCGTTATAATACAGATATAGTTATTAACCCTGGTAATATTGACCGGTAAATAGAATGAATAGAACAGGCTGGGAGCCTGTAACCCTGGTAATATTGACTGGTAAATAGAATGAATAGAACAGGCTGGGAGCCTGTAACCCTGGTAATATTGACTGGTAAATAGAATGAATAGAACAGGCTGGGAACCTGTAACCCTGGTAATATTGACTGGTAAATAGAATGAATAGAACAGGCTGGGAGCCTGTAACCCTGGTAATATTGACTGGTAAATAGAATGAATAGAACAGGCTGGGAACCTGTAACCATGGTAATATTGACTGGTAAATAGAATGCATAGAACAGGCTGGGAACCTGTAACCCTGGTAATATTGACTGGTAAACTCATGGTTACACTGGCAATGAATGTTTGGAATTATAATTTCCATGGTGATGTAGAATGTTTATTCAAATGATGTTAAGTGATGCGGCTCATGCAATGGAATTTATTTTTTATATATATCAGTTGAGTTGAATCAACAAATCAGCACATATTGATGGAAACACTTATACACAATCTATTTGTCAACTGTCTTGAGGCTTAAAATCCCTCTTTAACATGTCTCCTCCCCTTCATCTACTCTCTTCGAAAAAGAGTGAACCTAAAATGGTTCTTCGGCTGTCCCCATAGGAGAACCCTTTGAAGAAAGCTTTTTGTTTCCAGGTAGGACCCTTTACACATGGAACCCAAAAGAGTTCTACCTGGAAGCAAAAAGTGTTCTCCTGTCAGGACAGCTGAAGAACCCTTTCGGAACCCTTTATTCTAAGAGTGTACACTGATTGAAGTGGATTTAACAAGTAACATCAAGACGGGATCATAGCGTTCACCTGGATTCACCTGGTCGGCTCGGTCATTTCCTGGTTTAGGTAAATTCTAATAGTTTCCCTAACTTCAGTTTGTTTGACAAAACAAGCAAGTATAGTGTAGATAACCATTTAAACAGCTGTTAAATATATTTTCCATAAGCAAACATGTTGCATTATATTTTCAGCTGTTTGAAGCTGGTGTACCAAATCATAAGTGAAAGAAGCAAAAACTAAACTTAAGACCATAAAGCATAGAAATAACGCACATAGAACAGATCTACCACTTCTTAGACTAGCTTTCAATAAGAATGACATATCTATAACACACATTTCTATGTGAATTTGGTCTAGTGGCCGAAAAACCCTATCCCTCTGGTAAGAACCCTTTTTTCTAAGAATGTATCCTCTAGCTACAGTATGGAACAGACAGACAGACAGACAGACAGACAGACAGACAGACAGACAGACAGACAGACAGACAGACAGACAGACAGACAGACACTAGCTACTCCAGATGCAGTGTGGCCGGCCCTGACAGCTGTGGCAGTTCTACTTATTGAGTCGATGGCTAATTAGTCTCATATGAGATACACGAGGGAGTGTGTGTAAGTGCACTTTGTGTGTGTGTGTGCCCGTGTGTGTGTCTGTGTGTGCGTGTGTGTGTGTGTGCGTACTCCCAGAGAGGATGCAGCAGCTTGAAGATTTCCCAGTAGAAAGACAGTGATGACGATCACGATGGATGACTGACAAACAGTAAACAGTTTATCCATGAGCACCGGGGCTGAAGGCTCCGTCAGACACAAAATGGCTTCTGTGTTTCACCCTGGGAAGCTAACGGAAAAAAACGGAAGCAAAAGGAAGTAAACGGAAGCAAATGGAATGAAACAGACGGACCTAAATGTTTTGCCACAGTCTGCTACAGTGTTCACTAATGAATAAACACCAGGCTGAAGCTACAACACAGAAACATACCAGGTGAAGGAGAGGAGAGACATCAACATACCAGGTGAAGGAGAGGAGACACAGCAACATACCAGGTGAAGGAGAGGAGAAAGAGCAACATACCAGGTGAAGGAGAGGAGACACAGCAACATACCAGGTGAAGGAGAGGAGACACAGCAACATACCAGGTGAAGGAGAGGAGACACAGCAACATACCAGGTGAAGGAGAGGAGACACAGCAACATACCAGGTGAAGGAGAGGAGACACAGCAACATACCAGGTGAAGGAGAGGAGACTCAGCAACATACCAGGTGAAGGAGTGACGGCAACATACCAGGTGAAGGAGAGGAGACACAGCAACATACCAGGTGAAGGAGAAAGAGCAACATACCAGGTGAAGGAGACACAGCAACATACCAGGTGAAGGAGAAAGAGCAACATACCAGGTGAAGGAGACACAGCAACATACCAGGTGAAGGAGAAAGAGCAACATACCAGGTGAAAAATATTCTCCATAGACCCTTGTCGTTAATCAATATTTAGGCTGTAAAACCAGGGTCTGCAAAAACATATAGATTTGCTGTTTTATACAGGCACTGAAATCCCAACAAGCGGTTTCACAACACTCTCCTAGAAACACCAGTATTCAGGTTGGTTTATACAGGCACTGAAATCCCAACAAGCGGTTTCACAACACTCTCTGAGAAACACCAGTATTCAGGTTGGTTTATACAGGCACTGAAATCCCAACAAGCGGTTTCACAACACTCTCTGAGAAACACCAGTATTCAGGTTGGTTTATACAGGCACTGAAATCCCAACAAGCGGTTTCACAACACTCTCTGAGAAACACCAGTATTCAGGTTGGTTTATACAGGCACTGAAATCCCAACAAGCGGTTTCACAACACTCTCTGAGAAACACCAGTATTCAGGTTGGTTTATACAGGCACTGAAATCCCAACAAGCGGTTTCACAACACTCTCTGAGAAACACCAGTATTCAGGTGGGTTTATACAGGCACTGAAATCCCAACAAGCGGTTTCACAACACTCTCTTAGAAACACCAGTATTCAGGGTGGTTTATACAGGCACTGAAATCCCAACAAGCGGTTTCACAACACTCTCTGAGAAACACCAGTATTCAGGTTGGTTTATACAGGCACTGAAATCCCAACAAGCGGTTTCACAACACTCTCTGAGAAACACCAGTATTCAGGTTGGTTTATACAGGCACTGAAATCCCAACAAGCGGTTTCACAACACTCTCCGAGAAACACCAGTATTCAGGTTGAAGAACCACTTTGGCTGTTTCAGAGTATTTCTATTCTGGACTTCCATTTCATTACGCAATCATGGTCTTTCTATTTTTACAGACTAGTACACACACACACAGAGAGCTGTCAAATGTTGTGTAAAATTGAATGTTCCTGGCAAACGGCCCACTGCTGCCCATGGCACAGCTAACATCAAACCAGGATAGAGTGAGTGAGTGTGAGTGTGAGTGTGTGTGTGTGTGTGTGTGTGTGTGTGTGTGTGTGTGTGTGTGTGTGTGTATCCCAGTAAGGGGATGTGAAACCCACAAATGAAAGAGAAGCTCCTCTCAAGCTTCACTGGTTTCCTCCTCCAGCCATCTGGAGACAGACTACAGTATTCACACAGCAAACTGAAGGGGCTCCTCCAGCCATCTGGAGACAGACTACAGTATTCACACAGCAAACTGAAGGGGCTCCTCCAGCCATCTGGAGACAGACTACAGTATTCACACAGCAAACTGAAGGGGCTCCTCCAGCCATCTGGAGACAGACTACAGTATTCACACAGCAAACTGAAGGGGCTCCTCCAGCCATCTGGAGACAGACTACAGTATTCACACAGCAAACTGAAGGGGCTCCTCCAGCCATCTGGAGACAGACTACAGTATTCACACAGCAAACTGAAGGGGTTCCTCCAGCCATCTGGAGACAGACTACAGTATTCACACAGCAAACTGAAGGGGCTCCTCCAGCCATCTGGAGACAGACTACAGTATTCACACAGCAAACTGAAGGGGCTCCTCCAGCCATCTGGAGACAGACTACAGTATTCACAAAACAAACTGAAGGGGCTCCTCCAGCCATCTGGAGACAGACTACAGTATTCACACAGCAAACTGAAGGGGCTCCTCCAGCCATCTGGAGACAGACTACAGTATTCACACAGCAAACTGAAGGGGCTCCTCCAGCCATCTGGAGACAGACTACAGTATTCACACAGCAAACTGAAGGGGCTCCTCCAGCCATCTGGAGACAGACTACAGTATTCACACAGCAAACTGAAGGGGCTCCTCCAGCCATCTGGAGACAGACTACAGTATTCACACAGCAAACTGAAGGGGCTCCTCCAGCCATCTGGAGACAGACTACAGTATTCACACAGCAAACTGAAGGGGCTCCTCCAGCCATCTGGAGACAGACTACAGTACTCACACAGCAAACAGAAGGGGCTCCTCCAGCCATCTGGAGACAGACTACAGTATTCACACAGCAAACTGAAGGGGCTCTTCCAGCCATCTGGAGACAGACTACAGTATTCACACAGCAAACTGAAGGGGCTCCTCCAGCCATCTGGAGACAGACTACAGTATTCACACAGCAAACTGAAGGGGCTCCTCCAGCCATCTGGAGACAGACTACAGTATTCACACAGCAAACTGAAGGGGCTCCTCCAGCCATCTGGAGACAGACTACAGTATTCACACAGCAAACTGAAGGGGCTCCTCCGGCCATCTGGAGACAGACTACAGTATTCACACAGCAAACTGAAGGGGCTCCTCCAGCCATCTGGAGACAGACTACAGTATTCACACAGCAAACTGAAGGGGCTCCTCCAGCCATCTGGAGACAGACTACAGTATTCACACAGCAAACTGAAGGGGCTCCTCCAGCCATCTGGAGACAGACTACAGTATTCACACAGCAAACTGAAGGGGCTCCTCCAGCCATCTGGAGACAGACTACAGTATTCACACAGCAAACTGAAGGGGCTCCTCCAGCCATCTGGAGACAGACTACAGTATTCACACAGCAAACTGAAGGGGCTCCTCCAGCCATCTGGAGACAGACTACAGTATTCACACAGCAAACAGAAGGGGTGACACTTCTCTCCGTCATTAAGGATGACAAGAGCACAAAGAGACTCTTTAATAACAGCTCTGTGAAGATTCAAGCAATATATTTCGCTACACCAGCAATATCTGTTAAATGTGTGTATGTGACCATAATAATTTGATTTGATATATTTTAAACATGGCAAGCAAACGTCAGATGGACTGTCAGATCACGTTTAGGAGTGTGTGTTGTGTCTGGTCAATTAAATCTCTCTCATGTACCCAGACTGGTAGCTGATTCCTGCTTGACACTCTAGCTAATCTACCAGTCCAGTGTCTGCTGTAGACAGTGTTAACCAGCCCAGTGTCTGCTGTAGACAGTGTTAACCAGCCCAGTGTCTGCTGTAGACAGTGTTAACCAGCCCAGTGTCTGCTGTAGACAGTGTTAACCAGCCCAGTGTCTGCTGTAGACAGTGTTAACCAGCCCAGTGTCTGCTGTAGACAGTGTTAACCAGCCCAGTGTCTGCTGTAGACAGTGTTAAGCAGCCCTCCTCTCCTTCCTTTTGTTTTACAGCTTTCACTGTAGAATGATTGAGGGTAAAATACACGAGGCAGGGCTGAGGGTGAGATGACGGTCCAAGCATCTGGTCTCGCTGACTTGGAGGAGATAGCGGTTCGAACCATCCACTCTTCCCAGATTAAACACACAGCCGTTTAATTGTGTTTTATTCACCCAGCACTAACGCTTCCTCTAAAGCACATTAGCATTTTGATAAGAGACTTTCCTCAGTCCCAGAGATGAGAGAGAAGTAGCCAACGCTGCAGAGACAGAATGGAATAACGTGAACACAGCTTGTGAACAGTCAGCGTTTAGAGAGAACGAGGAGGGGGGGTGGGAGAGGGAGAGAGAGAGAGAACGAGGAGGGGGGGGTGGGAGAGGGAGAGAGAGAGAGAGAGAACGAGGGGGGGGGTGGGAGAGAGAGAGAGAGAGAGAGAGAGAGAAAGAAGTGAAAGAGAGAGAAATAGAAACGGAGAGCAAAAACCCATGTTTTGAAGTGTCCGAGAGAACTTGCTGATTCAGTGAGTTAAATTGAACAGTGGCTGGGGGTTATTCTGTCCTTAATGCAGACTCTGTCCCTTAATGCAGACTCTGTCCTTAATGCAGACTCTGTCCAGACTCTGTCCCTAATGCACACTCTGTCCTTCCCTAATGCAGACTCTGTCCTTCCCTAATGCAGACTCTGTCCAGACTCTGTCCCTAATGCAGACTCTGTCCTTCCCTAATGCAGACTCTGTCCGCCCCTAATGCAGACTCTGTCCGCCCCTAATGCAGACTCTGTCCAGACTCTGTCCCTAATGCAGACTCTGTCCGTCCCTAATGCAGACTCTGTCCGCCCCTAATGCAGACTCTGTCCGTCCCTAATGCAGACTCTGTCCGCCCCTAATGCAGACTCTGTCCGCCCCTAATGCAGACTCTGTCCGCCCCTAATGCAGACTCTGTCCGCCCCTAATGCAGACTCTGTCCGCCCTTAATGCAGACTCTGTCCCTTAATGCAGACTCTGTCCCTTAATGCAGACTCTGTCCCTTAATGCAGACTCTGTCCCTTAATGCAGACTCTGTCCCTTAATGCAGACTCTGTCCCTTAATGCAGACTCTGTCCCTTAATGCAGACTCTGTCCGCCCTTAATGCAGACTCTGTCCGCCCCTAATGCAGACTCTGTCCGCCCCTAATGCAGACTCTGTCCGCCCCTAATGCAGACTCTGTCCGCCCCTAATGCAGACTCTGTCCGCCCCTAATGCAGACTCTGTCCGCCCCTAATGCAGACTCTGTCCGCCCCTAATGCAGACTCTGTCCGCCCCTAATGCAGACTCTGTCCGCCCCTAATGCAGACTCTGTCCGCCCCTAGTGCAGACTCTGTCCGCCCCTAGTGCAGACTCTGTCCGCCCCTAGTGCAGACTCTGTCCGCCCCTAGTGCAGACTCTGTCCGCCCCTAGTGCAGACTCTGTCCGCCCCTAGTGCAGACTCTGTCCGCCCCTAGTGCAGACTCTGTCCGCCCCTAGTGCAGACTCTGTCCGCCCCTAATGCAGACTCTGTCCGCCCCTAATGCAGACTCTGTCCGCCCCTAATGCAGACTCTGTCCGCCCCTAATGCAGACTCTGTCCGCCCCTAATGCAGACTCTGTCCGCCCCCAATGCAGACTCTGTCCCCAATGCAGACTCTGTCCCCAATGCAGACTCTGTCCCCAATGCAGACTCTGTCCCCAATGCAGACTCTGTCCCTTAATGCAGACTCTGTCCCTTAATGCAGACTCTGTCCCTTAATGCAGACTCTGTCCCTTAATGCAGACTCTGTCCCCAATGCAGACTCTGTCCCCAATGCAGACTCTGTCCTTAATGCAGACTCTGTCCCCAATGCAGACTCTGTCCCCAATGCAGACTCTGTCCCCAATGCAGACTCTGTCACCAATGCAGACTCTGTCCCCAATGCAGACTCTGTCCCCAATGCAGACTCTGTCCCCAATGCAGACTCTGTCCCCAATGCAGACTCTGTCCCCAATGCAGACTCTGTCCCTAATGCAGACGCTGTCCCTAATGCAGACGCTGTCCCTAATGCAGACTCTGTTCTTCTCTGCTCTGCCCCTAATGCAGACTCTGTCCCCAATGCAGACTCTGTCCCTTAATGCAGACTCTGTCCCTTAATGCAGACTCTGTCCCTTAATGCAGACTCTGTCCCTTAATGCAGACTCTGTCCCTTAATGCAGACTCTGTTCCTTAATGCAGACTCTGTTCCTTAATGCAGACTCTGTCCCTTAATGCAGACTCTGTCCCCTAATGCAGACTCTGTCCCCTAATGCAGACTCTGTCCCCTAATGCAGACTCTGTCCCCAATGCAGACTCTGTCCCCAATGCAGACTCTGTCCCCAATGCAGACTCTGTCCCCAATGCAGACTCTGTCCCCAATGCAGACTCTGTCCCCAATGCAGACTCTGTCCCCAATGCAGACTCTGTCCCCAATGCAGACTCTGTCCCCAATGCAGACTCTGTCCCCAATGCAGACTCTGTCCCTAATGCAGACTCTGTCCCTAATGCAGATGCTGTCCCTAATGCAGACTCTGTTCTTCTCTGCTCTGCCCCTAATGCAGACTCTGTCCCCAATGCAGACTCTGTCCCCAATGCAGACTCTGTCCCTTAATGCAGACTCTGTCCTTAATGCAGACTCTGTCCTTAATGCAGACTCTGTCCTTAATGCAGACTCTGTCCTTAATGCAGACTCTGTCCTTAATGCAGACTCTGTCCCTTAATGCAGACTCTGTCCCTTAATGCAGACTCTGTCCCCAATGCAGACTCTGTCCCCAATGCAGACTCTGTCCCCAATGCAGACTCTGTCCCCAATGCAGACTCTGTCCCCAATGCAGACTCTGTCCCCAATGCAGACTCTGTCCCCAATGCAGACTCTGTCCCCAATGCAGACTCTGTCCCCAATGCAGACTCTGTCCCCAATGCAGACTCTGTCCCTAATGCAGACTCTGTCCCTAATGCAGACGCTGTCCCTAATGCAGACTCTGTTCTTCTCTGCTCTGCCCCTAATGCAGACTCTGTCCCCAATGCAGACTCTGTCCCTTAATGCAGACTCTGTCCCTTAATGCAGACTCTGTCCCTTAATGCAGACTCTGTCCCTTAATGCAGACTCTGTCCCTTAATGCAGACTCTGTCCCTTAATGCAGACTCTGTCCCCAATGCAGACTCTGTCCCCAATGCAGACTCTGTCCCCAATGCAGACTCTGTCCCCAATGCAGACTCTGTCCCCAATGCAGACTCTGTCCCCAATGCAGACTTTGTCCCCAATGCAGACTCTGTCCCCAATGCAGACTCTGTCCCCAATGCAGACTCTGTCCCCAATGCAGACTCTGTCCCTAATGCAGACTCTGTCCCTAATGCAGACGCTGTCCCTAATGCAGACTCTGTTCTTCTCTGCTCTGCCCCTAATGCAGACTCTGTCCCCAATGCAGACTCTGTCCTTAATGCAGACTCTGTCCCTTAATGCAGACTCTGTCCCTTAATGCAGACTCTGTCCCTTAATGCAGACTCTGTCCCTTAATGCAGACTCTGTCCCTTAATGCAGACTCTGTCCCTTAATGCAGACTCTGTCCCTTAATGCAGACTCTGTCCCTTAATGCAGACTCTGTCCCCAATGCAGACTCTGTCCCCAATGCAGACTCTGTCCCCAATGCAGACTCTGTCCCCAATGCAGACTCTGTCCCCAATGCAGACTCTGTCCCCAATGCAGACTCTGTCCCCAATGCAGACTCTGTCCCCAATGCAGACTCTGTCCCCAATGCAGACTCTGTCCCCAATGCAGACTCTGTCCCTAATGCAGACTCTGTCCCTAATGCAGACTCTGTCCCTAATGCAGACGCTGTCCCTAATGCAGACTCTGTTCTTCTCTGCTCTGCCCCTAATGCAGACTCTGTCCCCAATGCAGACTCTGTCCCCAATGCAGACTCTGTCCCCAATGCAGACTCTGTCCCCAATGC
The DNA here is from genome assembly GCF_016432855.1 of Salvelinus namaycush. Taxonomy (NCBI): domain Eukaryota; kingdom Metazoa; phylum Chordata; class Actinopteri; order Salmoniformes; family Salmonidae; genus Salvelinus; species Salvelinus namaycush. The sequence goes on from NW_024060314.1 coordinate 14,308, forward strand.
AGACTCTGTCCCCAATGCAGACTCTGTCCCTTAATGCAGACTCTGTCCCTTAATGCAGACTCTGTCCCTTAATGCAGACTCTGTCCCCAATGCAGACTCTGTCCCCAATGCAGACTCTGTCCCCAATGCAGACTCTGTCCCTTAATGCAGACTCTGTCCCTTAATGCAGACTCTGTCCCTTAATGCAGACTCTGTCCCCAATGCAGACTCTGTCCCCAATGCAGACTCTGTCCCCAATGCAGACTCTGTCCCCAATGCAGACTCTGTCCCCAATGCAGACTCTGTCCCCAATGCAGACTCTGTCCCCAATGCAGACTCTGTCCCTAATGCAGACTCTGTCCCTAATGCAGACTCTGTCCCTAATGCAGACTCTGTCCCTAATGCAGACTCTGTCCTTAATGCAGACTCTGTCCTAATGCAGACTCTGCTCTGCCCCTAATGCAGACTCTGTCCCCAATGCAGACTCTGTCCTTAATGCAGACTCTGTCCCTTAATGCAGACTCTGTCCCTTAATGCAGACTCTGTCCCTTAATGCAGACTCTGTCCCTTAATGCAGACTCTGTCCCTTAATGCAGACTCTGTCCCTTAATGCAGACTCTGTCCCTTAATGCAGACTCTGTCCCTTAATGCAGACTCTGTCCCTTAATGCAGACTCTGTCCCCAATGCAGACTCTGTCCCCAATGCAGACTCTGTCCCCAATGCAGACTCTGTCCCCAATGCAGACTCTGTCCCCAATGCAGACTCTGTCCCTAATGCAGACTCTGTCCCTAATGCAGACTCTGTCCCTAATGCAGACTCTGTCCCTAATGCAGACTCTGTCCCTAATGCAGACTCTGTCCTTAATGCAGACTCTGTCCTTAATGCAGACTCTGTTCAGTCCACCTCATCTCACCCTGCTGCTACGACATCCTAAACGGCACCCTTTTCTCAAAACGGAATGCCCCATAAGTAGTGTAGTGCACTACATAGGGAACAGGGCCCCATAAGCTCTGGTCCAAAGTAGTGCACTACATAGGGAACAGGGCCCCATAAGCTCTGGTCCAAAGTAGTGCACTACATAGGGAACAGGGCCCCATAAGCTCTGGTCCAAAGTAGTGCACTACATAGGGAACAGGGCCCCAAAAGCTCTGGTCCAAAGTAGTGCACTACATAGGGAACAGGGCCCCATAAGCTCTGGTCCAAAGTAGTGCACTACATAGGGAACAGGGCCCCATAAGCTCTGGTCCAAAGTAGTGCACTACATAGGGAACAGGGCCCCATAAGCACTGGTCCAAAGTAGTGCACTACATAGGGAACAGGGCCCCATAAGCACTGGTCCAAAGTAGTGCACTACATAGGGAACAGGGCCCCATAAGCACTGGTCCAAAGTAGTGCACTATATAGGGAACAAGGCCCCATAAGCTCTGGTCCAAAGTAGTGCACTACATAGGGAACAGGGCCCCATAAGCTCTGGTCCAAAGTAGTGCACTATATAGGGAACAGGGCCCCATAAGCTCTGGTCCAAAGTAGTGCACTACATAGGAAACAGGGCCCCATAAGCTCTGGTCCAAAGTAGTGCACTATATAGGGAACAAGGCCCCATAAGCTCTGGTCCAAAGTAGTGCACTATATAGGGAACAAGGCCCCATAAGTTCTGGTCCAAAGTAGTGCACTACATAGGGAACAGGGCCCCTTAAGCTCTGGTCCAAAGTAGTGCACTACATAGGGAACAAGGCCCCATAAGTTCTGGTCCAAAGTAGTGCACTACATAGGGAACAGGGCCCCTTAAGCTCTGGTCCAAAGTAGTGCACTACATAGAGTCTAGTCATCATCATCATCATCAGTATCTTCCTCTACTCAGAGTCTAGTCATCATCAACATCATCATCAGTATCTTCCTCTAATCAGGGTCTATTCATCATCATCATCATCAGTATCTTCCTCTACTGAGGCCTCAGAGGCTGGTGAAGAATCCACACTGACAGACTAGTCATCAGGCTATTGCACTGTGCTATAGGTATTCTCCCTCCGTCATCACCACTATTTCACTGGGTTACTATTTCACTGGGTTGCTATTTCACTGGGCTGCTATTTCACTGGGCTGCTATTTCACTGGTTTACTATTTCACTGGTTTACTATTTCACTGGGCTGCTATTTCACAGGGCTGCTATTTCACTGGGTTACTATTTCACTGGTTTACTATTTCACTGGTTTACTATTTCACTGGTTTACTATTTCACTGGTTTACTATTTCACTGGTTTACTATTTCACTGGTTTGCTATTTCACTGGTTTACTATTTCACTGGTTTGCCATTTCACTGGGTTGCTATTTCACTGGGTTGCTATTTCACTGGTTTACTATTTCACTGGTTTACTATTTCACTGGTTTACTATTTCACTGGTTTACTATTTCACTGGGCTGCTTTTTCACTGGTTTGCTATTTCACTGGGTTGCTATTTCACTGGGTTGCTATTTCATTGGTTTACTATTTCACTGGTTTACTATTTCACTGGTTTACTATTTCACTGGTTTACTATTTCACTGGTTTACTATTTCACTGGGCTGCTATTTCACTGGGCTGCTATTTCACTGGGTTGCTATTTCACTGGGCTGCTATTTCACTGGGCTGCTATTTCACTGGTTTACTATTTCACTGGGTTGCTATTTCACTGGGCTGCTATTTCACTGGGCTGCTATTTCACTGGGCTGCTATTTCACTGGTTTACTATTTCACTGGGTTGCTATTTCACTGGGCTGCTATTTCACTGGTTTACTATTTCACTGGGCTGCTATTTCACTGGTTTACTATTTCACTGGTTTACTATTTCACTGGTTTACTATTTCACTGGTTTACTATTTCACTGGTTTACTATTTCACTGGTTTGCTATTTCACTGGTTTGCTATTTCACTGGTTTGCTATTTCACTGGTTTACTATTTCACTGGTTTACTATTTCACTGGGTTACTATTTCACTGGGTTACTATTTCACTTTGTTACTATTTCACTGGTTTACTATTTCACTGGTTTACTATTTCACTGGTTTACTATTTCACTGGTTTACTATTTCACTGGTTACTATTTCACTGGTTTACTATTTCACTGTTTACTATTTCACTGGTTTACTATTTCACTGGGTTACTATTTCACTGGGTTACTATTTCACTGGTTTACTATTTCACTGGGTTGCTATTTCACTGGTTTACTATTTCA
>NW_024060314.1:22500-25787 GCF_016432855.1 Salvelinus namaycush
ACTTGTCGTTACCTAGGTTACCCCATTGGCTCCAACAAAAACTTGACCTTTTACAAAAGCAATTGTCTTGTTGTCTGCTTGTTTAAGTCAATTACAGTGCCTTCAGAAAGGATTCACACCCCTCTAATTCTTTGTTAGTTATGTCAGAGTGTTGACCCTGGCTATCCGTAAATAAAGAAAACAAGAAAATCGTGTCGTCTGGTTTGCTTAATATAATACATTTTAAATGATTTATACTTTTACTTTTGATACTTAAGTACATTTAAAACCAAACACTTTTAGACTTTTACTCAAGTAGTATTTTACTGGGTGACATTTACATGAGTCATTTTCTTTTAAGTTATCTTTACTTTTACTCAAGTATGACAATTGGGTACTTTTTCCACCACTGGTTGCCGGAGAGGAAGGAAACCACTCAGGGATTTCACCATGAGGCCCATGGTGACTTTTAAACAGTTACAGAGTTTAATGGCTGTGATAGGAGAAACCTGAGGATCAACAACATTGTTTGTTGATCATTTGAAAGCTTGAAAATGTGTTGATCATTTGTTGAAAACATTTGAAAGCATGCTTCCTGTTTGCAACAAGGCACTGTAGTAATACTACAAAATAATTTGGCAATGAAATTTACTTTTTTGTCTTCAATACAAAGCATTATGTTTTGGGCAAATCCCAAAAGTACAATTCAATCCATTTGAATCCTACTTTAACACAACAAAATGTGGGAAAAGTCAAGGGGTGTAAATGCTTTCTGAAGGTGCTGTATACAACTACATGTAAGAAGAGATTACTTTACTCCCAAGCATTCTCACTACTCAAACATGTTAATATTGTAGGGCTTCCCTCGTGCCCCTTTTCATGGCGGTGCTAGCAGCCACGTGAGTTAGTGCTAGCTAGCTAGCAACTGGAACATTAAGCGCTACGTGTAGCCTAATTGGACACTGGCTCAATATCCCACTCTTCCACACCGAATAGCCTGAAGCCATAGGGCTCTTCTCAAAGACTCTATTTTCCTACGTTGAGCATTGTGAACCGTAGGTCTGGATTTTTTACCTGGTACATTGACAACACAGCAGCTTTTCGCCACGTTTTGTTATTTCTGTAGAACAAAAAAATCAACAGCGAAGTTGGCTCTTTTACAATGGGGGTCAATAGGAAAGAATATATGAGGTGAATATGGACTGGGAGCTACAATAGAGCTTGATCATAACATAATAACCCCCAAGCCTTGCGTTGGGAACAGTGGAGCTTCCAGACATGCTCTAGATTATATTTCCATCAAAACAGTGGAGCTTCCAGACATGCTCTAGATTATATTTCCATGGAAACAGTGGAGCTTCCAGACATGCTCTAGATTATATTTCCATGGAAACAGTGTAGCTTCCAGACATGCTCTAGATTATATTTCCATGGAAACAGTGGAGCTTCCAGACATGCTCTAGATTATATTTCCATCAAAACAGTGGAGCTTCCAGACATGCTCTAGATTATGTTTCCATGGGAACAGTGGAGCTTCCAGACATGCTCTAGATTATGTTTCCATCGAAACAGTGGAGCTTCCAGACATGCTCTAGAATATATTTCCATCGAAACAGTGGAGCTTCCAGACATGCTCTAGATTATATTTCAATCAAAACAGTGGAGCTTCCAGACATGCTCTAGATTCTATTTCCATCGAAACAGTGGAGCTTCCAGACATGCTCTAGATTATATTTCCATCAAAACAGTGGAGCTTCCAGACATGCTCTAGATTCTATTTCCATCAAAACAGTGGAGCTTCCAGACATGCTCTAGATTATATTTCCATCGAAACAGTGGAGCTTCCAGACATGCTCTAGATTCTATTTCCATCAAAACAGTGGAGCTTCCAGACATGCTCTAGATTATGTTTCCATGGAAACAGCGGAGCTTCCAGACATGCTCTAGATTATATTTCCATCAAAACAGTGGAGCTTCCAGACATGCTCTAGATTATATTTCCATGGAAACAGTGGAGCTTCCAGACATGCTCTAGATTATATTTCCATGGAAACAGTGGAGCTTCCAGACATGCTCTAGATTCTATTTCCATGGAAACAGTGGAGCTTCCAGACATGCTCTAGATTATGTTTCCATGGGAACAGTGGAGCTTCCAGACATGCTCTAGTTTATAAAATCAGAGTAGCACCAGTCTGAAATAAACCACTTGTTTATGAAACCTGGAGATAGGAAGGCCAAGCAATAAAGACCATCAACTACTCATGGTCCAAGTGTACACAGAGGAACGCAGTTTGGGATGATAGCAGTCTAGTCAGTGAAGCAGAGGTGGCTCAGGAAGGATGCTACACACCCATATCCATCCATACTGGTGCAATAACTGTACACAGTCTGAATACACCAACACAATGTGCATTGGTGATGAGAAGAAGTGGTCCTATGACAGAAGGTTCAATTACCATATTACGTCATTCAACTTTTCAACACTGAAAACGGATGTAGTTGTTTCATTTTTATCATTGGAGAAATAATACTGTACAAAAGGTTCCACACACACACACACACACACACACACACACACACACACACACACACACACACACACACACACACACACACACACACACACACACGGTTGAAGCAAGGCCGACTTAATGCCATATCTGTGGTGACAGCAGAAACACAACAAAAGGTTATTTGGTCTCAGCTGTTACAGCTAGTAAACCACTAGTTCTATCAGCTGTTACGCTAGTAAACCACTAGTTCTATCAGCTGTTACAGCTAGTAAACCACTAGTTCTATCAGCTGTTACAGCTAGTAACCACTAGTTCTATCAGCTGTTACAGCTAGTAAACCACTAGATCTATCACTGTTACAGCTAGTAAACCACTAGTTCTATCAGCTGTTACAGCTAGTAAACCACTAGTTCTATCAGCTGTTACAGCTAGTAAACCACTGATCTATCAGCTGTTTACGCTAGTAAACAACTTGTTCTATCAACTGTTACAGCTGGTAAACCACTAGATCTATCAGCTGTTACAGCTAGTAAACCACTAGTTCTATCAGCTGTTACAGCTAGTAAACCACTAGTTCTATCAGCTGTTACAGCTAGTAAACCACTAGATCTATCAGCTGTTACAGCTAGTAAACACTTGTTCTATCACTGTTACAGCTGTAAACCACTAGATCTATCAGCTGTTACAGCTAGTAAACCACTAGTTCTATCAGCTGTTACAGCTAGTAAACCACTAGTTCTATCAGCTGTTACAGCTAGTAAACCACTAGTTCTATCCTGTTACAGCTAGTAAACC
>NW_024060315.1:0-25782 GCF_016432855.1 Salvelinus namaycush
CCTCTAATCCTAGATTCAGATCATTCAGCCGAGAAAAAGTTCCTTGGTGCCAACGAGTATGCATACTCCGATTTGGGAATACCTGTACTAAACAACCAAAGATTATGGATCAAATCAAATGGAATTTGTCACATACGCCCAATACAACCTTAGTGAAATGCTTACTTACAAACCCTTTACCAACAATGCAGTTCAAGAAAGAGTTCATTCTTATGACTTGGGGCAGTATTTCGACGTCTGGATGAGAAGCGCACCAAAAGTAAACTGCCTGTTACTCAGGCCCAGAAGCTAGGATATGCATATAGATTTGGATAGAAAACACTCTAAGGTTTCCAAAACTGTTAAAATAATGTCTGTAAGTATAACGGAACTGATATGGCAGGTGAAAACCTGAGGAAAATCCATCTAGGAAATGGGATTTTTTTTGATGTGAGTAGTTTTCAATTTAATCCCTATAGAGTATCTAAATGGTTAGGAACCAGATGTCAACAGTCTTTAGACATTGTTTCAGGCTTGTTTTCTGAAAAATGAAGAAGAATGAGACCTTTCTCTCAGTGGACTGAGGAAGAATGCAGAGCTGGTTTGCGCGCGTGACCGATTGCGCGCCCTTCGTTGTTTTTCCTTTCTATTGAATACGCTTTTGTCCGGTTGAAATATTATCGATTATTTAGACAATAGACAACCTGAGGATTAATTATAAACATCGTTTGACATGTTTCGACAAACTTTACTAGTACTATTAGGATGTTTTCGTCTGCATGTTTTGACCGCCATTGAGCCTGTGGATTACTGAACAAAACGTGCCAACAAAACAGAGTTTTTGGGATATAAAGAGGGACTTTATCGAACAAAACAAACATTTATTGTGTAGCTGGGACTCTTGTGACTGTAACCAGATGAAGATCTTCAAAGGTAAGCGATTCATTTTATCGCTATTTCTGACTTTCGTGACTCCTATACTTGGCTGGAAAATGTTTGTAGATGTTGCCATGCCATTGGAAGAATCCTGGAACAGATTCCAGTCTGTGCTAGCAAAACAGTCCTGTAGGTTAGCATCCGCGTCATCTGACCACTTCCGTATTGCGCAAGTCACTGGTACTTCCTGCTTTAGTTGTGCCTGTAAGCAGGAATCAGGAGGATAGAATTATGGTCAGATTTGCCAAATGGAGGGTGAGGGAGAGCTTTGTGTGGAGTAAAGGTGGTCTAGAGTTTTTTGTCCCTCTGGTTCCACATTTAAAGTGCTGATAGAAATTAGGTAAAACTAATTTAAGTTTCCCTGCATTAAAGTCCCCGGCCACTAGCAACTTCCGCTTCTGGATGAGCATTTTGTTGTTTGCTTATGGCCTTCCTGAGTGCGGTCTTAGTGCCAGCCTCGGTTTGTGGTGGTAAATAGACTGCTACGAATAATATAGATGAGAACCCTCTTGGTAGATAGTGTGATCTACAGCTTATCATGAGGTACTCTACCTCAGGTGAGCAATACCATCGAGACTTCTTTAATATTAGACAACGCACACCAGCTGTTATTGACAAAGACACCCCCCCCCCCCCCCACACCTCGTCTGACGTAGCTGCTCTGTCCTGCCGATGCACGGAAAACCCAGCCAGATCTATATTATTCGTGTCGTCTTTTAGCCACGTCTCGGTGAAACATAAGATATTACAGTATTTAATGCCCCGTTGGTAGGATAGTCTTAATCGTAGATCGTCCAGTTTGTTTTCCAGTGATTGCACGTTGGCCAATAATACAGAGGGTAGTGGTGGTTTACCTGCTCGTCGGCGAATACATACAAGGCACCCCGCCCTCCTCCCCCTTTTTCTCTGTCTTTTCTTCACACAGATGACGGGGATTTGGGCCTTGTTTCGACAAAGCAGTATATCCTTCGCGTCAGACTCATTAAAGAAAAATCTTTGTCCAGTTTGAGGTGAGTTCTGATGTCCAGAAGCTCTTCTCGGTCATAAGAGACGGTAGCAGCAACATTATGTACAAAATTAGTTACAAACAATGTGAAAAAACTAACAAAATAGCTAGGACCCCGTAAATGGCAGCCATCCCCTCCGGCACCACTATCACATTGTCCTACCCTCTCGGTTGAAGAGAAACTCAGGGAGGTATAGAGGAGTTACAGACAGGTATAGAGATGTGTGGTCTTTCCCTCTCGGTTGAAGAGGAACTCAGGGAGGTAAAATAACTCTGGTTAACACTCCTTGTGTTACAGAGGTGTGTGTGTGTGGTCTATTCTCCTACCCTCTCTGTTGAAGAGGAACTCAGGGAGGTAATAGAACTCTGGTTAACACTCCTTGTGTTACAGAGGTGTGTGTGTGTGGTCTATTCTCCTACCCTCACTGTTGAAGAGGAACTCAGGGAGGTAATAGAACTCTGGTTAACACTCCTTGTGTTACAGAGGTGTGTGTGTGTGGTCTATTCTCCTACCCTCTCTGTTGACCAGGAACTCCGGGAGGTAAAAGAACTCCGGTATTAGCTCCTTGACGTCAGTCATGCTCTCGAACGAGGAGAGACGCCATGTTGTATTCATAGAGTGGAAGGTCCGGTCAGGGATATCAAAGCTCTGGTCTGGAACACACACACACACACACACACACACACACACACACACACACACACACACACACACACACACACACACACACACACACACACACACTAATTAAACCTGTGTTCTGATGATACAGGACCAACACAGTGTCTTTATCTTGGTGAATGAGCAGACTTCCTTTCATTGCCTTGTGAACCACCGCTTCTGCATTCAATTACACTTCTATCAACAAAGATGAGAGGCTTCGGAGGAAGAGCATTGGAAAGACACGAACAGAGGAAGAGAAATGGAAGGGGAGAAGAGGGGGACAGAGAGAAGTTTGAGTGTGAAAAGGGGGAGAGAAAGCCTATCAGAGGAAGCCTTTGATGCATGGCCTGCCATTGGATCAGATCAGTCTTAGATCAGGACGTTGTTCTCAGAACACGGCGCTACAACAGCCTCAGCCTCAGGATCATGCTAATAACACAATACAGATGGCAGTGATCAGCCTCAGGATCATGCTAATAACACAATACAGATGGCAGTGATCAGCCTCAGGATCATGCTAATAACACAATACAGATGGCAGTGATCAGCCTCAGGATCATGCTAATAACACAATACAGATGGCAGTGATCAGCCTCAGGATCATGCTAATAACACAATACAGATGGCAGTGATCAGCCTCGGGATCATGCTAATAACACAATACAGATGGCAGTGATCAGCCTCAGGATCATGCTAATAACACAATACAGATGGCAGTGATCAGCATCAGGATCATGCTAATAACACAATACAGATGGCAGTGATCAGCCTCAGGATCATGCTAATAACACAATACAGATGGCAGTGATCAGCCTCAGCCTCAGGATCATGCTAATAACACAATACAGATGGCAGTGATCAGCCTCAGGATCATGCTAATAACACAATACAGATGGCAGTGATCAGCCTCAGGATCATGCTAATAACACAATACAGATGGCAGTGATCAGCCTCGGGATCATGCTAATAACACAATACAGATGGCAGTGATCAGCCTCAGGATCATGCTAATAACACAATACAGATGGCAGTGATCAGCCTCAGGATCATGCTAATAACACAATACAGATGGCAGTGATCAGCCTCAGCCTCAGGATCATGCTAATAACACAATACAGATGGCAGTGATCAGCCTCAGGATCATGCTAATAACACAATACAGATGGCAGTGATCAGCCTCAGCCTCAGGATCATGCTAATAACACAATACAGATGGCAGTGATCAGCCTCAGGATCATGCTAATAACACAATACAGATGGCAGTGATCAGCCTCGGGATCATGCTAATAACACAATACAGATGGCAGTGATCAGCCTCAGGATCATGCTAATAACACAATACAGATGGCAGTGATCAGCATCAGGATCATGCTAATAACACAATACAGATGGCAGTGATCAGCCTCAGGATCATGCTAATAACACAATACAGATGGCAGTGATCAGCCTCAGCCTCAGGATCATGCTAATAACACAATACAGATGGCAGTGATCAGCCTCAGGATCATGCTAATAACACAATACAGATGGCAGTGATCAGCCTCAGGATCATGCTAATAACACAATACAGATGGCAGTGATCAGCCTCGGGATCATGCTAATAACACAATACAGATGGCAGTGATCAGCCTCAGGATCATGCTAATAACACAATACAGATGGCAGTGATCAGCCTCAGGATCATGCTAATAACACAATACAGATGGCAGTGATCAGCCTCAGCCTCAGGATCATGCTAATAACACAATACAGATGGCAGTGATCAGCCTCAGGATCATGCTAATAACACAATACAGATGGCAGTGATCAGCCTCAGCCTCAGGATCATGCTAATAACACAATACAGATGGCAGTGATCAGCCTCAGGATCATGCTAATAACAAAATACAGATGACAGTGATCAGCCTCAGCCTCAGGATCATGCTAATAACACAATACAGATGGCAGTGATCAGCCTCAGGATCATGCTAATAACACAATACAGATGGCAGTGATCAGCCTCAGGATCATGCTAATAACACAATACAGATGGCAGTGATCAGCCTCAGGATCATGCTAATAACACAATACAGATGGCAGTGATCAGCCTCAGCCTCAGGATCATGCTAATAACACAATACAGATGGCAGTGATCAGCCTCAGGATCATGCTAATAACACAATACAGATGGCAGTGATCAGCCTCAGGATCATGCTAATAACACAATACAGATGGCAGTGATCAGCCTCAGCCTCAGGATCATGCTAATAACACAATACAGATGGCAGTGATCAGCCTCAGCCTCAGGATCATGCTAATAACACAATACAGATGGCAGCGATCAGCCTCAGGATCATGCTAATAACACAATACAGATGGCAGTGATCAGCCTCAGGATCATGCTAATAACACAATACAGATGGCAGTGATCAGCCTCAGGATCATGCTAATAACACAATACAGATGGCAGTGATCAGCCTCGGGATCATGCTAATAACACAATACAGATGGCAGTGATCAGCCTCAGGATCATGCTAATAACACAATACAGATGGCAGTGATCAGCCTCAGGATCATGCTAATAACACAATACAGATGGCAGTGATCAGCCTCAGGATCATGCTAATAACACAATACAGATGGCAGTGATCTTTTATATGCCGCTGAACGAAAATAGCAATTCTTAAGAAGAGAGGGTTTACGTCAGCTACATTAGCAGTACACATCTGTGTGGGTGTCTTACCCTGGTAGGCCAGGAACATCTTGGTGAATGGAGGCATGCGAACCAGGAAGTGTAGCACAGTGCCAGAGTTGGAGTAGTGAGATCCATAATGGTACGGCTGGACAGGAGGCATGGGGTCGTCTTCATGCGCACCTTTACGATACTCCTCCTCCAGGTACTGGAAGAGGAGGTAGAAGCTCCGGTTTATGCGACGTGTGTAACGAATACATTAGAAATACTGATCTCGTATTCAAGAGAAGTAGTAACCCAGTAAGGCTGTATTGAGCTGTTTACCTTATAATTGTCCACATAGCGATCCTCCTTCTCTTTAGACTGGACTGCTATGGGCTTGTTCAGGTTCCTGAAAACAGTCCAAAAGAGAAAGAAAAAAGGTCCAACTTCCTGTTCTCTGTTTTTCTTTGGTCTGTAGTACCAATTAACACGTCAGTTCGTTATAACACTGACCCCTGAGCTAACCACGTTAGTACTATAACTGACCTGTAGATGGAGCTGTCCCCCAGGTCCAGTGTCTCTGAAATGTAGTCCTTCAGTATGAAGGGGAAGACGGGGTACTGCATCAGGTCGTTGAAGCTCCGCCCAGAGTGTTTGTTGAGGTGCGTCAAGTACTCAAAGTTACTGATCTGCCCCGAGCCCCACAGGTGTGTTAACGCCGTGATGTTACCATACTCCAGGAGGTTGGGAAGGTCAGAGGTCAGGATGTTGTGGTACACGTCATCACGGAACTAAGGAAACAGGAAATTTAAAATCTAGTTTTATTGCATGTGTAATACTTTTTAAGCCATCACTTTTTTTATAGCTAGCTGCAGCTCAGTATTGTGTTATGTTATGCTAGCTGATACAATCACTTTCCACTAGCATTGCTACATGCTACAAAATGCTAGCCAGATTACATACTGAACAAAAACAAATGCAACAATTTAATTACATTTCTTTATGAAATCAGTCAAATTAAATAAATGCAATCTATTGATTAGATGACTGGGAATACAGATATACAGTTGAAGTCAGAAGTTTACATACACCTTAGCCAAATACATTTATTTCTTTCATCACATTCCCAGTGGGTCAGAAGTTTACATACACTCAATTAGTATTTGGTAGCATTGCCATTAAATTGTTTAACTTGGGTCAAACGTTTCGGGTAGCCTTCCACAAGCTTTGCACAATAAGTTGGGTGAATGTTGGCCCATTCCTCCTGACAGAGCTGGTGTAACTGAGTCAGGTTTGTAGGCCTCCTTGCTCGCACACGCTTTTTCAGTTCTGTCCACAAATTATCCATAGGATTGAGGTCAGGGCTTTGTGATGGCCACTACAATACCTTGACTTTGTTGTCCTTCAGCCATTTTGCCACAACTTTGGATCATTGTCCATTTGGAAGACCCATTTGCGACCAAGCTTTAACTTCCTGACTGATGTCTTGAGATGTTGCTTCAATATATCCACATAATTTTCCTGCCTCATGATGCCATCTATTTTGTGAAGTGCACCAGTCCCTCCTGCAGCAAAGCACCCCCAAAACATGATGCTGCCACCCCCGTGCTTCACGGTGAAATGGTGTTCTTCGGCTTGCAAGCCTCCCCCTTTTTCCTCCAAACATAACGATGGTCATTATGGCCAAACAGTTCTATTTTTGTTTCATCAGACCAGTGTACATTTCTCCAAAAAGTACGATCTTTGTCCCCATGTGCAAACCGTAGTCTGGCTTTTTTATGGTGGTTTTGGAGCAGTGGCTTCTTCCTTGCTGAGCGGCCTTTCACGTTATGTCAATATAGGACTAATTTTACAAATTTTATATAGATACTTTGTACCTGTTTCTTCCAGCATCTTCACAAGGTCCGTTGCTGTTGTTCTGGGATTGATTTGTATTTTTTGCACCAAAGTACATTCATCTCTTGGAGACAGAATGTGTCTCCTTCCTGAGCGGTATGACGGCTGCATGGTCCCATGGTGTTTATACTTGCGTACTATTGTTTGTACAGATGAACGTGGTACCTTCAGGCGTTTGGAAATTGCTCCCAAGGATGAACCAGACTTGTGGAGGTCTACAATTTTTTTCTGAGGTCTTGGCTGATTTCTTTAGATTTTCCCACGATGTCAAGCAAAGAGGCACTGAGTTTGAAGGTAGGCCTTGAAATACATCCACAGGTACACCTCCAATTGACTCAAATTATGTCAATTAGCCTATCAGAAGCTTCTAAAGCCATGACATCATCTTCTGGAATTTTCCAAGCTGTTTAAAGGCACAGTCAACTTAGTGTATGTAAACTTCTGACCCACTGGAATTGTGATACAGTGAATTATAAGTGAAATAATCTGTCTGTAAACAACTGTTGGAAAAATGACTTGTGTCATGCACAAAGTAGATGTCCTAACCGACTTGCCAAAACTATAGTTTGTTAACAAGAAATATGTGGAGTGGTTGAAAAACAAGTTTTAATGACTCCAACCTAAGTGTATGTAAACTTCCCACTTCAACTGTTCATCTGTTGCTTGCAGATACCATATAAAAATGGGCCTCAGGATCTCGTCAAGGTATTTTTATGCATTCAAATTGCCATTGATAAAATGCAATTGTGTTCGTTGTCTGTAACTTATGCCTGCCCATACCATAACCCCACCACCACCATGGGGCACTCTGTTCACAACGTTGATATCAGCAAACCGCTCGCCCACACGACGCCATACAGATGGTCTGCGGTTGTGAGGCCGGTTCGACATACTGCCAAATTCTCTAAAACGACGTTGGAGGAGGCTTATGGTAGAGAAATGAACATTCAATTCTCTGGCAACAGCTCTGGTGGACATTCCTGCAGTCAGCATGCCAATTGCTCGCTCCCTGAAAACTTGAGACATCTGTGGCATTGTGTTGTGTGACAAAACTGCACATTTTAGAGTGGTCTTTTATTGTCCCCAGCACAAGGTGCACCTGTGTAATGATCATGCTGTTTAATCAGCTTCTTCTTCTTCTTAAATCTAGAAAAGATGGGGAGATGCTGAACTATCAAACCTGGTGTGGAGGGCCAGCAGGAGACCCTGTGCTCTGTAGTCCATCCTACCTTGGTGGTGTGGAAGGCTAGCAGGAGAGTCCGTCCGTTGGTGAGGAAGATCTCTACAGCGTTGTCTCTGAGCTGCCACCACCTCTTATGGACCTCCTTTATCTCCTCATAGGTCCAGGAGAACGAGGCTGCCTCCGTCTCCCCGTGGACACTCTGTCACAACACACACACAGTGAGCAGCCAGACGACAACACCTCTGTCCTAAATGTGCAGGTGTAGAGAAAGGGTTACCTGGTTGTCATGGGCGTCAGCTGCATTATCCTCCACGAAGTACATCCCAGACTTCCCTGTGAATGCAGAGGGTCAAAAGGTCACTCTGTGAGAAGAGCACACACACCAGTAAATAGAGGCTTAGGCAGCCTCAATGGGACCTTGTCCAGAGCAAACTGACTGGACAATAAAGCTCGGAGGGGGTGTGTTCTCCTACCAAGCAGCAGCTCTCCGGAGGTCTCTCTAGAGGGAGCGACACTGATGCAGCGTCTGGTGAATCTGATTGGTTCGCTGGTGGCCTTGTCTTTCACCGTGGAGGAGAAGGAGGAGTGGGTCTTATCCTCAAACAGGAAGGACAGTGGAGCCCGCGCTGCTGGGTCTGAAAGGAGAGACAGACAGACAGGGTCAGACAGGAAGGACAGTGGAGCCCGCGCTGCTGGGTCTGAAAGGAGAGACAGACAGACAGGGTCAGACAGGAAGGACAGTGGAGCCCGCGCTGCTGGGTCTGAAAGGAGAGACAGACAGACAGGGTCAGACAGGAAGGACAGTGGAGCCCGCGCTGCTGGGTCCGAAAGGAGAGACAGACAGACAGGGTCAGACAGGAAGGACAGTGGAGCCCGCGCTGCTGGGTCCGAAAGGAGAGACAGACAGACAGGGTCAGACAGGAAGGACAGTGGAGCCCACGCTGCTGGGTCTGAAAGGAGAGACAGACAGACAGGGTCAGACAGGAAGGACAGTGGAGCCCGCGCTGCTGGGTCTGAAAGGAGAGACAGACAGACAGGGTCAGACAGGAAGGACAGTGGAGCCCGCGCTGCTGGGTCTGAAAGGAGAGACAGACAGACAGGGTCAGACAGGGTCAGACAGGAACAGACAGACAGGATATGACAGGATCAGACAGACAGGATATGACAGGATCAGACCGGGTCAGACAGACAGGATCAGACAGGGTCAGACCGGGTCAGACAGACAGGATCAGACAGGGTCAGACCGGGTCAGACAGACGGGATCAGACAGACAGGATCAGACCGGGGCAGACAGGATCAGACCGGGTCAGACAGGGTCAGACCGGGTCAGACAGACAGGGTCAGACCGGGTCAGACAGTCGGGATCAGACAGACAGGATCAGACCGGGTCAGACAGGGTCAGACCGGGTCAGACAGACGGGATCAGACAGACAGGATCAGACCGGGGCAGACAGGATCAGACCGGGTCAGACAGACGGGATCAGACAGACAGGATCAGACCGGGTCAGACAGACAGGCTCAGACAGACAGGGTCAGAGACAGGGTCAGACAGACAGGGTCAGACCAGGGCAGACATGATCAGACCGGGTCAGACAGACGGGATCAGACAGACAGGGTCAGAGACAGGGTCAGACAGACGGGATCAGACAGACAGGATCAGACCGGGTCAGACAGACGGGATCAGACAGACAGGATCAGTCAGACCGGATATGACGGGATCAGACAGACGGGATCAGACCGGGTCAGACAGACGGGATCAGACAGACAGGGTCAGAGACAGGGTCAGAGACGGGATCAGACAGACAGGGTCAGAGACAGGGTCAGACAGACGGGATCAGACCGGGTCAGACAGACGGGATCAGACAGACAGGGTCAGACAGACAGGGTCAGACCAGGGCAGACAGGATCAGACTGGGTCAGACAGACGGGATCAGACAGACAGGGTCAGAGACAGGGTCAGACAGACGGGATCAGACAGACAGGATCAGACAGACACGATCAGTTAGACCGGATATGACGGGATCAGACAGACGGGATCAGACCGGGTCAGACAGACGGGATCAGACCGGGTCAGACAGACGGGATCAGACAGACAGGGTCAGAGACAGGGTCAGAGACAGGGTCAGACAGACGGGATCAGACAGACAGGGTCAGAGATGGGATCAGACAGACAGGGTCAGAGACAGGGTCAGAGATGGGATCAGACAGACGGGGTCAGACCGGGTCAGACGGGATCAGACAGGGTCAGACCGGGTCAGACAGACGGGATCAGACAGGATCAATACGCTGGATTAAATCATAGTGGGTTTCCAGATAGTGCTCTCATAAGCGAAAATTAAGAAAAAAATGAAAAGCTCTTTATTGCAGCTGTTAGAATGTCATCCCTAGTGGTGCTGAAGATCAGACTGACTAATCATTATTATTAAGATCAGACTGACTAATCATCATTATTAAGATCAGACTGACCAATCATTATTATGAAGATCAGACTGACTAATCATTATTATGAAGATCAGACTGACCAATCATTATTATTAAGATCAGACTGACTAATCATTATTATGAAGATCAGACTGACCAATCATTATTATTACTATAGTTTAAATGCAGGTACTTGTTGGGGATGGTGAGGGTTATGGGTTATGGGTTAGGGTCAACGTACCGTCTGGCTTGCGTCGGTCTTTGAGCAGGTACTTGTTGGGGATGGTGAGGGTTAGGGGTTATGGGTTATGGGTTAGGGTCAACGTACCGTCTGGCTTGCGTCGGTCTTTGAGCAGGTACTTGTTGGGGATGGTGAGGGTTAGGGGTTATGGGTTAGGGTCAACGTACCGTCTGGCTTGCGTCGGTCTTTGAGCAGGTACTTGTTGGGGATGGTGAGGTAACACCTCTGCAGCCGTCTCCTCTCCCTGTTGGGTCCCTCTGTAGGGTCCAGCTGCCAGGAAGTAGGGTACGACATCTGGTCATACCACACAGCACTGAAAAACACATCAAATAGTATTAGCAACCAGTCACTCTATTATAAACTGGTTACCAACATTATAAACTGGTTACCAACATTATAAACTGGTTACCAACATTATAAACTGGTTACCAACACTGTAATCTGGTTACCAACATTATTAGAACAGTAAACAAGTCATTATACACTGCTCAAAAAAATAAAGGGAACACTTAAACAACACAATGTAACTCCAAGTCAATCACACTTCTGTGAAATCAAACTGTCCACTTAGGAAGCAACACTGATTGACAATACATTTCACATGCTGTTGTGCAAATGGAATAGACAAAAGGTGGAAATTATAGGCAATTAGCAAGACACCCCCAATAAAGGAGTGGTTCTGCAGGTGGTGACCACAGACCACTTCTCAGTTCCTATGCTTCCTGGCTGATGTTTTGGTCACTTTTGAATGCTGGCGGTGCTTTCACTCTAGTGGTAGCATGAGACGGAGTCTACAACCCACACAAGTGGCTCAGGTAGTGCAGCTCATCCAGGATGGCACATCAATGCGAGCTGTGGCAAGAAGGCTTGCTGTGTCTGTCAGCGTAGTGTCCAGAGCATGGAGGCGCTACCAGGAGACAGGCCAGTACATCAGGAGACGTGGAGGAGGCCGTAGGAGGGCAACAACCCAGCAGCAGGACCGCTACCTCCGCCTTTGTGCAAGGAGGAGCACTGCCAGAGCCCTGCAAAATGACCTCCAGCAGGCCACAAATGTGCATGTGTCTGCTCAAACGGTCAGAAACAGACTCCATGAGGGTGGTATGAGGGCCCGACGTCCACAGGTGGGGGTTGTGCTTATAGCCCAACACCGTGCAGGACGTTTGGCATTTGCCAGAGAACACCAAGATTGGCAAATTCGCCACTGGCGCCCTGTGCTCTTCACAGATGAAAGCAGGTTCACACTGAGCACGTGACAGACGTGACAGAGTCTGGAGACGCCGTGGAGAACGTTCTGCTGCCTGCAACATCCTCCAGCATGACCGGTTTGGCGGTGGGTCAGTCATGGTGTGGGGTGGCATTTCTTTGGGGGGGGGGGGTCGCACAGCCCTCCATGTGCTCGCCAGAGGAAGCCTGACTGCCATTAGGTACCGAGATGAGATCCTCAGACCCCTTGTGAGACCATATGCTGACACATGCACATTTGTGGCCTGCTGGAACTCCCCTCCCCAGTACTCACCGGTCCTGTGTGAGTTGTGTAACTCCCCTCCCCCAGTACTCACCGGTCCTGTGTGAGTTGTGTAACTCCCCCCCCCCCAGTACTCACCGGTCCTGTGTGAGTTGTTCAGTATAACTCACCTCCCCCAGTACTCACCGGTCGTGTGTGAGTTGTTCAGTGTAACTCCCTCCCCCAGTACTCACCGGTCGTGTGTGAGTTGCTGCCCCAGTACTCACCGGTCGTGTGTGAGTTGTTCAGTGTAACTCCCCCCCCCAGTACTCACCGGTCCTGTGTGAGTTGTTCAGTGTAACTCCCCTCCCCCAGTACTCACCGGTCCTGTGTGAGTTGTTGTGTAACTCCCCCCCCCAGTACTCACCGGTCCTGTGTGAGTTGTTCAGTGTAACTCCCTCCCCCAGTACTCACCGGTCCTGTGTGAGTTGTTCAGTATAACTCACCTCCCCCAGTACTCACCGGTCCTGTGTGAGTTGTTCAGTATAACTCACCTCCCCCAGTACTCACCGGTCCTGTGTGAGTTGTTCAGTGTAACTCCCTCCCCCAGTACTCACCGGTCGTGTGTGAGTTGCTGCCCCAGTACTCACCGGTCGTGTGTGAGTTGTTCAGTGTAACCCCCCCCCCCAGTACTCACCGGTCCTGTGTGAGTTGTTCAGTGTAACTCCCCCCCCCAGTACTCACCGGTCCTGTGTGAGTTGTTGTGTAACTCCCCTCCCCCAGTACTCACCGGTCCTGTGTGAGTTGTTCAGTATAACTCACCTCCCCCAGTACTCACCGGTCGTGTGTGAGTTGCTGCCCCAGTACTCACCGGTCGTGTGTGAGTTGCTGCCCCAGTACTCACCGGTCGTGTGTGAGTTGTTCAGTGTAACTCTCCTCCCCCAGTACTCACCGGTCGTGTGTGAGTTGTTCAGTGTAACTCTCCTCCCCCAGTACTCACCGGTCGTGTGTGAGTTGTTCAGTGTAACTCCCCCCCCCCCAGTACTCACCGGTCCTGTGTGAGTTGCTGCCCCAGTACTCACCGGTCGTGTGTGAGTTGCTGCCCCAGTACTCACCGGTCCTGTGTGAGTTGTTGTGTAACTCCCCCCCCCCCCAGTACTCACCGGTCCTGTGTGAGTTGCTGCCCCAGTACTCACCGGTCGTGTGTGAGTTGCTGCACCAGTACTCACCGGTCCTGTGTGAGTTGTTGTGTAACCCCCCCCCCCCCAGTACTCACCGGTCCTGTGTGAGTTGCTGCCCCAGTACTCACCGGTCGTGTGTGAGTTGCTGCCCCAGTACTCACCGGTCGTGTGTGAGTTGCTGCACCAGTACTCACCGGTCGTGTGTGAGTTGTTCAGTGTAACTCTCCTCCCCCAGTACTCACCGGTCGTGTGTGAGTTGCTGCACCAGTACTCACCGGTCGTGTGTGAGTTGCTGCACCAGTACTCACCGGTCGTGTGTGAGTTGCTGCACCAGTACTCACCGGTCGTGTGTGAGTTGTTCAGTGTAACTCTCCTCCCCCAGTACTCACCGGTCGTGTGTGAGTTGCTGCACCAGTACTCACCGGTCGTGTGTGAGTTGCTGCACCAGTACTCACCGGTCGTGTGTGAGTTGCTGCACCAGTACTCACCGGTCGTGTGTGAGTTGCTGCACCAGTACTCACCGGTCGTGTGTGAGTTGCTGCACCAGTACTCACCGGTCGTGTGTGAGTTGCTGCACCAGTACTCACCGGTCGTGTGTGAGTTGCTGCACCAGTACTCACCGGTCGTGTGTGAGTTGCTGCACCAGTACTCACCGGTCGTGTGTGAGTTGCTGCACCAGTACTCACCGGTCGTGTGTGAGTTGCTGCACCAGTTCCTGCCAGTGTCTTGAGGCGCTGAGGTCTATCTTATAGAGTCCTCTGATGTGCTGGATCACTTTCTTCCTCTCCATACCCTGTCTCAGTGACACATTCTGGGTGATGTCGGCAGCGATCTTAGAGATGTCCTTGGACTTACCGTCCAGACGCTGGATCAGACTGGAGAAAGGAGAGAGACGGACAATACATTGGTTTGAAACATTGTTAGAATCCGTGCCGCTGTTCTTGGTTTCTGAATTCCTCTCAAAGTACATCGGAGCTGAGGATCCATTTCAATGTCCCTTCCTCTTACCTCCTCCTCCAATGAGCTTTGAGAGGAATGGAGGGAACAAGTACTGGGGAAAGCAAGGATTTGACTGGTAGTAAGACACGGCTCTGGAGTCTAACGAACCAATCATGCTTCACCTTTTCTGTGTGTTGGAAATTTTCTTCTCCCAGGCCAGTTTACTGCTCTTCTCATCCGCCTCGTATTTCAGCTGTTCCTGTGAGATGAAACGGGACATGAATGAGACCCGTGAGATGAAACGGGACAGGGCTGGGACCCGTGAGATGAAATGGGACAGGGCTGGGACCCGTGAGATGAAACGGGACAGGGCTGGGACCCGTGAGATGAAATGGGACAGGGCTGGGACCCGTGAGATGAAATGGGACAGGGCTGGGACTAACCCAGGACTCAAGACAGTTGTAGTTCCAGAGTTGAACCCTAACCGTTGGCCAGACTGGCTAGCAATGTTATAGGGTTAGGGTAAGGTCAGTGATGTTATAGGATAAGGGTAAGGTCAGTGATGTTATAGGGTTAGGGTAAGGTCAGTGATGTCATAGGGTAAGGTCAGCGATGTTATTTGGTAAAGTCAGAGATGTTATAGGGTTAGGGTAAATTAGGAACACCTGTTCTGAGTAACGCCCTCAGAACAGCCTCAGTTCGTCAGGTCATGGACTCTACCAGGTGTCGAAAGCGTTCCACAGGGATGCTGGCCCATGTTGACTCCAATGCTTCACACAGTCGTGTCCAGTTTGCTGGATGTCCTTTGGGTGGTGGACCATTCTTGATACTCACGGAAAACGGTTGAACCCGAACCCAACTCAATGTTAGGAAGGCATTCCTAATGTTTCGTAAACTCAGTGTAGGTCCATTATAATTTATATGTACTTTTTATCTAATTTTAGACGTTCCAGAGTGGCCTGGGGTGTTCTGTTAAATTTATACTGAACAAAAATATAAAACGCAACAATTTCTAAATATTTTACTGAGTTACAGTTCACATGAGGAAATCAGTTAACTGGAATAAATTCATTAGGCCCTAATCTATGGATTTCACATGACTGGGAATACAGATATGCATCTGTTGGTCACAGATACCTTTAAATAAAGGTAGAGGCATGGATCAGAAAACCAGTCAGTATCTGGTGTGACCACCATTTGCCTCATGCAGCGCGACACATCTCCTTCACATCGAGTTGATCAGGCTGTTGATTGTGGCCAAGGAATGTTGTCCCACTCCTCTTCAATGGCTGTGTGAAACTGCTGGATATTGGCGGGAACTGGAATACGCTGTCGTACACGTCGATCCAGAGCATCCCAAACATGCTCAATGGGTGACATGTCTGATGAGTATGCAGGCTATGGAAGAACTGGGACATTTTCAGCTTCCAGGAATTGTGTACAGATCCTTGCGACATGGCGTTGTGTATTATCATGCTGAAACATGAGGTGATGGTGGAGGATGAATGGCTCGACAATGGGCCTCAGGATCTCGCCACGGTATCTCTGTGCATTCAAATTACCATTGATAAAATTCAACTGTGTTCGTTGTCTGTAGGTTATGCCTGCCGATACCATAACATTTATGGAATCTTTTATTTCAGCTCATGAAACATGGGACCAAACCGTTACATGTTTCAGTATATAAATGAAACGGCGGGCAACGGCATACATTTCAGCAAGTAAACGCCTGTTTCAGATAAACACCTGGTCTAACTGATTTGTTACCATGAATTACCATGAATTACCATGATTTACCATTAATTGTTTACAAGGTTTAATGTTTGATTTGTTACATTAAATAATTGAGTAATGACTCAAAAATTACGACAATCATCCGTTTTTATTCGCCAGTAAGAAACTGCTAGCTAACTGGCTGCTAACAGCTGAAAACTGCTAGCTAACTGGCTGCTAACAGCTGAGAACTGCTAGCTAACTGGCTGCTAACAGCTGAGAACTGCTAGCTAACTGGCTGCTAACCGCTGAGAACTGCTAGCTAACTGGCTGCTAACAGCTGAGAACTGCTAGCTAACTGGCTGCTAACAGCTGAGAACTGCTAGCTAACTGGCAAGAGCAAAAACAGTCAAATACAGGAGTACAAACCCCCAGCAATGTTTTTGAGGCATACTAAGACAAAATAAATATGACACAGTGTGTAAATGATAACACATTAGTGCAGGAAATTAATGGTGGAGTTAAACAATGAACTATGTAAACTATGTTGTGTACATTAAGGAAATAGATGCCTGGCTCAAATAGATGCCTGGCTCAAACAAAAGCCTGGCTCTAATAAAAGCCTGGCTTAAATAGAAGCTTAGCTTAAATATAAGCCTGGCTTAAATAGAAGCCTGGCTTAAATAGAAGCCTGTTCAGTGATTTAAGCAAATAAACATCCAGTCTATGAATTTAAGTTTTACGGAATATATATGTAGATATTTTTGTTCTCAAACCTCCCCGGGCTGGATCCGGCCTGTGGGCCGTAGTTTGCCCACCCGTATTATAAGGTTAGGTAAAGGTTATAGGGTCAGGGTAAAGGTAAAGGTTACCTCTTTGATAGCCTTGAGCAGGTCTGGTTTGTACGGTGCGCTGGGCGGGATGCAGCGATGACCCCACAGCTTCAGTGATGACATGAAACTGCACACAGTACTCTGCTCCTCTTTGGTCAGAGCATCTTTATGGTCATGGAGCATCTCATACAGATACATGGCTAGCTTGGGACCATGCTGAGAGAGGAGAGAGGTGAGGGGAGGGGAGAGAGTGGAGGGGAGAGAGAGGAGAGGGGGGGGTGGAGAGAGGGGGATAGAGAGAGGAGAGGGGAGAGTGGAGTGGAGGGGGAGAGAGAGAGGAGAGGGGAGGGAGAGAGGAGAGAGAGAGGAGAGAGGAGGGGAGGGGAGAGTGGAGGGGAGAGAGAGAGGAGAGTGGAGGGGAGAGAGAGAGGAGAAGGGAGGGGAGAGTGGAGGGGCGAGAGAGAGGGAAGAGAGAGAGAGAGAGAGAGAGAGGGTAGAGAGAGGAGAGAGGAGAGGAGAGAGAGAGAGAGGGGGGAGAGAGAGGGGAGAGAGAGAGAGAGAGGGTAGAGAGAGAGAGAGAGGAGAGAGGGGAGAGGAGAGGGGAGAGAGAGTCCATCCTTCATCTATCACAGACCAGACTGACCTACAGTAACCCCCCCCCCCGGAGGAGGAACAGTAAGACAGACCAGTCTGACCTACAGTAACCCCCCCCTGGAAGAGGAACAGTAAGACAGACCAGTCTGACCTACAGTAACCCCCCCCGGAGGAGGAACAGTAAGACAGACCTACAGTAACCCCCCCTGGAGGAGGAACAGTAAGACATACCAGTCTGACCTACAGTAACCCCCCCCTGGAGGAGGAACAGTAAGACAGACCAGTCTGACCTACAGTAACCCCCCCCTGGAGGAGGAACAGTAAGACATACCAGTCTGACCTACAGTAACCCCCCCTGGAGGAGGAACAGTAAGACAGACCAGTCTGACCTACAGTAACCCCCCCCTGGAAGAGGAACAGTAAGACAGACCAGTCTGACCTACAGTAACCCCCCCCGGAGGAGGAACAGTAAGACAGACCTACAGTAACCCCCCCTGGAGGAGGAACAGTAAGACAGACCAGTCTGACCTACAGTAACCCCCCCCCCAGAGGAGGAACAGTAAGACAGACCAGTCTGACCTACAGTAACCCCCCCCCTGGAAGAGGAACAGTAAGACAGACCAGTCTGACCTACAGTAACCCCCCCCTGGAGGAGGAACAGTAAGACAGACCAGTCTGACCTACAGTAACCCCCCCCTGGAGGAGGAACAGTAAGACAGACCAGTCTGACCTACAGTAACCCCCCCCTGGAGGAGGAACAGTAAGACAGACCAGTCTGACCTACAGTAACCCCCCCCTGGAAGAGGAACAGTAAGACAGACCAGTCTGACCTACAGTAACCCCCCCCCCCCCCCCCCTGGAAGAGGCACAGTAAGACAGACCAGTCTGACCTACAGTAACCCCCCCCAGAGGAGGAACAGTAAGACAGACCTACAGTAACCCCCCCCTGGA
Organism: Salvelinus namaycush; assembly: GCF_016432855.1. Lineage (NCBI taxonomy): Eukaryota > Metazoa > Chordata > Actinopteri > Salmoniformes > Salmonidae > Salvelinus > Salvelinus namaycush. The sequence goes on from NW_024060315.1 coordinate 18,635, forward strand.
GGAGGAACAGTAAGACAGACCAGTCTGACCTACAGTAACCCCCCCTGGAGGAGGAACAGTAAGACAGACCAGTCAGACCTACAGTAACCCCCCCCTGGAAGAGGAACAGTAAGACAGACCAGTCTGACCTACAGTAACCCCCCCTGGAGGAGGAACAGTAAGACAGACCAGTCTGACCTACAGTAACCCCCCCCTGGAAGAGGAACAGTAAGACAGACCAGTCTGACCTACAGTAACCCCCCCCCTGGAAGAGGAACAGTAAGACAGACCAGTCTGACCTACAGTAACCCCCCCCTGGAGGAGGAACAGTAAGACAGACCAGTCTGACCTACAGTAACCCCCCCCTGGAAGAGGAACAGTAAGACAGACTAGTCTGACCTACAGTAACCCCCCCCGGAGGAGGAACAGTAAGACAGACCAGTCTGACCTACAGTAACCCCCCCCTGGAGGAGGAACAGTAAGACAGACCAGTCTGACCTACAGTAACCCCCCCCTGGAAGAGGAACATTAAGACAGACCAGTCTGACCTACAGTAACCCCCCCCGGAGGAGGAACAGTAAGACAGACCAGTCTGACCTACAGTAACCCCCCCCTGGAAGAGGAACAGTAAGACAGACCAGTCTGACCTACAGTAACCCCCCCCCCTGGAAGAGGAACAGTAAGACAGACCAGTCTGACCTACAGTAACCCCCCCCCCTGGAAGAGGAACAGTAAGACAGACCAGTCTGACCTACAGTAACCCCCCCCCCCTGGAAGAGGAACAGTAAGACAGACCAGTCTGACCTACAGTAACCCCCCCCTGGAAGAGGAACAGTAAGACAGACCAGTCTGACCTACAGTAACCCCCCCCCCTGGAAGAGGAACAGTAAGACAGACCAGTCTGACCTACAGTAACCCCCCCTGGAGGAGGAACAGTAAGACAGACCAGTCTGACCTACAGTAACCCCCCCTGGAGGAGGAACAGTAAGACAGACCAGTCTGACCTACAGTAACCCCCCCCCTGGAAGAGGAACAGTAAGACAGACCAGTCTGACCTACAGTAACCCCCCCCCCCTGGAGGAGGAACAGTAAGACAGACCAGTCTGACCTACAGTAACCCCCCCCTGGAAGAGGAACAGTAAGACAGACCAGTCTGACCTACAGTAACCCCCCCCCCCCCCCCCCGGAGGAGGAACAGTAAGACAGACCAGTCTGACCTACAGTAACCCCCCCCTGGAAGAGGAACAGTAAGACAGACCAGTCTGACCTACAGTAACCCCCCCCCGGAGGAGGAACAGTACGACAGACCAGTCTGACCTACAGTAACCCCCCCCCTGGAAGAGGAACAGTAAAACAGACCAGTCTGACCTACAGTAACCCCCCCCAGAGGAGGAACAGTAAGACAGACCAGTCTGACCTACTGTTCCTCCTCCAGGGGGGGTTACTGTAAGACAGACCAGGCTGCCATGGTAACTATGAAGATGTCTCTCTGGGTTATTTCAGAGCCAAGGCCCTGGCAGCTGGACCTGTACGTACATGGGAACATGGGACTCATGAGACCTGCCCTCTCTCGCTTTCAATCTTGCTCTCTCTCTCTTTCAATCTTGCTCTCTCTCTCTTTCAATCTTGCTCTCTCTCTCTTTCAATCTTGCTCTCTCTCTCTTTCAATCTTGCTCTCTCTCTCTTTCAATCTTGCTCTCTCTCTCTCGATCTCGCCCTCTTTCTCTCTTTCAATCTTGCTCTCTCTCTCTCTTTCAATCTTGCTCTCTCTCTCTCGCCCTCTCTCTTTCGATCTTGCTCTCTCTCTCTCTCTCTCTCTCTCTCAACCTTTCATTCATTCACTCTCTCGCTCTCACCCGGGGCTGAGGCTCTCCCTGAAGATGTCTGGGCTCAGCACCTAACCCTGACCATAACAGCAACCTCAGACCTCTCACCTGAAGATGTCTGGGCTCAGCACCTAACCCTGACCCTAACAGCAACCTCAGACCTCTCACCTGGGGCTCTCCTCTGAGGATGTCTGGGCTCAGCACCTAACCCTGACCCTAACAGCAACCTCAGACCTCTCACCTGGGGCTCTCCCCTTAGGATGTCTGGGCTCAGCCCTAACAGCGACCCCTGACCTCTTACCTCTAACCCGGGGCTGAGGCTCTCCTTGAGGAAGTCAGGGTTTGCAGGGTCGAACACAAACTCTAGCGCCTCCTTCCTGTCCCTGAGGGGTAATGCAGGGGAGAGGGTGTGCACCAAGAGGCGTCCGATCTGAACCCTGAAGGTGTCCCGACACGACCACAGGATCCTCCTCCACTGCTGCCTGGGGGCCCCGCCACGACCCGTACTGCCCTGGGAGAACAAGCATAGTCCCACATTATGACGAAGTCATTTCAAACCAGATACAATGAGAAAAAAAGACAACATATACAAACGAACAAACAAACACACAAACAATGACTGCATCGCCTCTACACCTCCGTCCCTAGTACCTGGTCACACCTCCGTCCCTAGTACCTGGTCACACCTCCGTCCCTAGTACCTGGTCACACCTCCGTCCCTAGTACCTGGTCACACCTCCGTCCCTAGTGCCTGGACACACCTCCGTCCCTAGTGCCTGGACACACCTCCGTCCCTAGTGCCTGGACACACCTCCGTCCCTAGTGCCTGGTCACACCTCCGTCCCTAGTGCCTGGTCACACCTCCGTCCCTAGTGCCTGGTCACACCTCCGTCCCTAGTGCCTGGTCACACCTCCGTCCCTAGTGCCTGGTCACACCTCCGTCCCTAGTGCCTGGTCACACCTCCGTCCCTAGTGCCTGGTCACACCTCCGTCCCTAGTGCCTGGTCACACCTCCGTCCCTAGTGCCTGGTCACACCTCCGTCCCTAGTGCCTGGTCACACCTCCGTCCCTAGTGCCTGGTCACACCTCCGTCCCTAGTGCCTGGTCACACCTCCGTCCCTAGTGCCTGGTCACACCTCCGTCCCTAGTGCCTGGTCACACCTCCGTCCCTAGTGCCTGGTCACACCTCCGTCCCTAGTGCCTGGTCACACCTCCGTCCCTAGTGCCTGGTCACACCTCCGTCCCTAGTGCCTGGTCACACCTCCGTCCCTAGTGCCTGGTCACACCTCCGTCCCTAGTGCCTGGTCACACCTCCGTCCCTAGTGCCTGGTCACACCTCCGTCCCTAGTGCCTGGTCACACCTCCGTCCCTAGTGCCTGGTCACACCTCCGTCCCTAGTGCCTGGTCACACCTCCGTCCCTAGTGCCTGGTCACACCTCCGTCCCTAGTGCCTGGTCACACCTCCGTCCCTAGTGCCTGGTCACACCTCCGTCCCTAGTGCCTGGTCACACCTCCGTCCCTAGTGCCTGGTCACACCTCCGTCCCTAGTACCTGGTCACACCTCCGTCCCTAGTACCTGGTCACACCTCCGTCCCTAGTACCTGGTCACACCTCCATCCCTAGTACCTGGTCACACCTCCATCCCTAGTACCTGGTCACACCTCCATCCCTAGTACCTGGTCACACCTCCATCCCTAGTGCCTGGTCACACCTCCGTCCCTAGTACCTGGTCATATACAATTACAACTCCCTCCCCAGGCGTCCTATCGGTACAAAACGGAGCCACTCCCTCCCCATGCGTCCTATCGGTACAAAACGGAGCCACTCCGTCCCCATGTGTCCTATCGGTACAAAACGGAGCCACTCCCTCCCCATGCGTCCTATTGGTACAAAACGGAGCCACTCCCTCCCCAGGCGTCCTATCGGTACAAAACGGAGCCACTCCCTCCCCATGCGTCCTATAGGTACAAACGGAGCCACTCCCTCCCCATGCGTCCTATCGGTACAAAACGGAGCCACTCCCTCCCCATGCGTCCTATCGGTACAAAACGGAGCCACTCCCTCCCCAGGCGTCCTATCGGTACAAAACGGAGCCACTCCGTCCCCATGCGTCCTATCGGTACAAAACGGAGCCACTCCCTCCCCAGGCGTCCTATCGGTACAAAACGGAGCCACTCCGTCCCCATGCGTCCTATCGGTACAAAACGGAGCCACTCCCTCCCCATGTGTCCTATCGGTACAAAACGGAGCCACTCCCTCCACATGTGTCCTATCGGTACAAAACGGAGCCACTTCCTCCCCATGCGTCCTATCGGTACAAAACGGAGCCACTCCCTCCCCATGCGTCCTATCGGTACAAAACGGAGCCACTCCCTCCCCATGCGTCCTATCGGTACAAAACGGAGCCACTTCCTCCCCATGCGTCCTATCGGTACAAAACGGAGCCACTTCCTCCCCATGCGTCCTATCGGTACAAAACGGAGCCACTCCCTCCCCATGCGTCCTATCGGTACAAAACGGAGCCACTCCCTCCCCATGCGTCCTATCGGTACAAAACGGAGCCACTCCCTCCCCATGCGTCCTATCGGTACAAAACGGAGCCACTTCCTCTATTGGTTCCATTGAGATTCAGAGGGAGGTCTAACAGTCAATCATCTCACACGTCATGAGTTGTCAATGACCACTTCACAAGCAAAAGGAGAACAACAGAGATATTAAAACCAGGGTCGGGGTCCATTTCAATTCATTCAACTGAAGTAGCAAACTGAAAGTCCAATTCAGCATTTTAGTTTCCTTTCCAAATTGACTGAATGGAAACGGATTATAACCACCACTAAGCAGACTGATTATAACCACCACTAAGCAGACTGATTATAACCACCACTAAGCAGACTGATTATAACCACCACTAAGCAGACTGATTATAACCACCACTAAGCAGACTGATTATAACCACCACTAAGCAGACAGATTATAACCACCACTAAGCAGACAGATTATAACCACCACTAAGCAGACTGGTTATAACCACCACTAAGCAGACTGGTTATAACCACCACTAAGCAGACTGGTTATAACCACCACTAAGCAGACTGATTATAACCACCACTAACCAGACTGATTATAACCACCACTAAGCAGACTGATTATAACCACCACTAAGCAGACTGATTATAACCACCACTAAGCAGACTGATTATAACCACCACTAAGCAGACTGATTATAACCACCACTAAGCAGACTGATTATAACCACCACTAAGCAGACTGATTATAACCACCACTAAGCAGACTGATTATAACCATCACTAAGCAGACTGATTATAACCACCACTAAGCAGACTGATTATAACCACCACTAAGCAGACTGGTTATAACCACCACTAAGCAGACTGGTTATAACCACCACTAAGCAGACTGGTTATAACCACCACTAAGCAGACTGGTTATAACCACCACTAAGCAGACTGGTTATAACCACCACTAAGCAGACTGATTATAACCACCACTAAGCAGACTGGTTATAACCACCACTAAGCAGACTGGTTATAACCACCACTAAGCAGACTGGTTATAACCACCACTAAGCAGACTGGTTATAACCACCACTAAGCAGACTGGTTATAACCACCACTAAGCAGACTGGTTATAACCACCACTAAGCAGACTGGTTATAACCACCACTAAGCAGACTGGTTATAACCACCACTAAGCAGACTGATTATAACCACCACTAAGCAGACTGATTATAACCACCACTAACCAGACTGATTATAACCACCACTAAGCAGACTGATTATAACCACCACTAAGCAGACTGATTATAACCACCACTAAGCAGACTGGTTATAACCACCACTAAGCAGACTGGTTATAACCACCACTAAGCAGACTGATTATAACCACCACTAAGCAGACTGATTATAACCACCACTAAGCAGACTGATTATAACCACCACTAACCAGACTGGTTATAACCACCACTAACCAGACTGGTTATAACCACCACTAACCAGACTGGTTATAATCCCCACTAACCAGACTGATTATAATCCCCACTAACCAGACTGGTTATAACCACCACTAAGCAGACTGGTTATAACCACCACTAAGGAGACTGGTTATAACCACCACTAACCAGACTGATCTTGATCCCGTCCATCATCAGTCTGAGGATGTCTTTCTGGAAACTCTTCATGTTGGCCGGGGGAAGGGGGAAGGGGAGGGGAGAGGGCGGGCCAGGGGTGTGGCCTGATGAGCTGGGGATGGAGCCATCCTCCTCTGGGGCGTGGTCAACAGGGTCGACAGGGTCAGGGGAGTCTGAGAAGTTCAGCAGGTCGTAGAAGTCTTGGCTCACGTCTGGAGAGGGTGAACAGAGGTGGAGAGGGGGAACAGAGGAGGTACAGGAGGAGAGGGTTAACAGAGGAGGAGAGGAGAGGGTTAACAGAGGAGGAGAGGAGAGGGTTAACAGAGGAGGAGAGGGTTAACAGAGGAGGAGAGGAGAGGGTTAACAGAGGAGGAGAGGGGGAGAAGGGGAACAGAGGAGGTAGAGGAGGAGAGGGGGAACAGAGGAGGTAGAGGAGGAGAGGAGGAACAGAGGAGGAGGAACAGAGGAGGAGGAGGAGGAGGAGAGGGGGAACATGGGAGGAGGAGAAGGAGAGGAGGAGAGGGGGAGGATGAGAAGGAGAGGAGGAGAGGGGGAACAGAGGAGGAGGAGGAGAGGGGGAACAGAGGAAGAGGAGGAACAGAGGAAGAGGAGGAGAGGGGGAACAGAGGAAGAGGAGGAGAGGGGGAACAGAGGAAGAGGAGGAGGAGGAGGAGAGGGGGAACAGAGGAGGAGGAGGAGGAGAGGGGGAACAGAGGAGGAGGAGGAGGAGAGGGGGAACAGAGGAGGAGGAGGAGGAGAGGGGGAACAGAGGAGGAGGAGGAGAGGGGGAACAGAGGAGGAGGAGGAGAGGGGGAACATGGGAGGAGGAGAGGGGGAGGAGAGGAGGAGGAGGAGAGGGGGAACATGGGAGGAGGAGAGGGGGAGGAGAGGGGGAACAGAGGAGGAACAGAGGAGGAGAGGGGGAACAGAGGAGGAACAGAGGAGGAACAGGAGGAGGAGGAGGAACAGAGGAGGAACAGAGGAGGAGGAGAGGGGGAACAGAGGAGGAGGAGGAGGAGAGAGGGAACAGAGGAGGAGGAGGAGAGGGGGAGGGAACAGAGAGGAGGAGGAGGAGGAGAGGGGGAACAGAGGAGGAGGAGGAGGAGGAGAGGGAACAGGAGGAGGAGGAGAGAGGGAACAGAGGAGGAACAGAGGAGGAGGAGGAGAGGGGGAACAGAGGAGGAGGAGGAGGAGGA
>NW_024060316.1:0-2500 GCF_016432855.1 Salvelinus namaycush
ACATCAGGGTAAAGCTCAAACGAGCACTACCATAAATTTTGCAATCGGATTCCCACATTTGGAAAATTCGCAAGGGGTCAGCACAGCCAGAGTGCAATGGCTGAGCCCCACACCGGGTGAACCACCTTCTTGATCACGGTATCTCTTCTGCTTAGTGGAGGAAAAGTGTCTCCAGTGCCAACATTTTCCGCTAACGGTAACCACTTTGTGTTCTGATAATATCATATCACATCGACCTGCGTTAAATGCCGTTTAGGAATGCACTTGCACACAGAGTAGTGAAAAAGTAGTTTATTTTGTTTACTAGATTATATCAGTGAACCACTAGATTCCCATCATGCAACACTGTCGAAAAAATCACCAATTACTTTTTAATATCTTAACCATCTGATATCACAAATGTTTGCGATATGACGAAATACAATCACATTCAGACACACACACACACACAGACAAATGCATGAAACCAATTGATTTATTATCGATAACATCTCAGATTCTCTTGTGCTTTTGATTACTCCATAAAAGAAGGGTTTGTAATTCCAACATGGAAAACACAGGGCCATCAGACACCAGTCCAGTTCCCACTCTCACCAGCATTATTTCCTTTGATCATTTGAACAGGGCGAGGGAGCACAGAGCACACACAAGCTGCATTCAGTAACAATATTCTTATTTGTCTTATGCATAAAAGGCAGTTGCTCCCTGACAACACAAGGAACTTTGATCGTATTAAAAGGGCAGGGGAGACTAGCCCATAGAAGCTGCATTTAGTCAATTCAGCATCAAATGCTTACTACAAGGCAGTGTTGCTGATGAAATAATGCCACACCCCCTAGTGGACAAAAGGCTTACAGCACCTGGTATTCCAGGCGGTCTCCCATCCAAGTACTAACCAGGCCCAACCCTGCTTAGCTTCCGAGATCAGACGAGATCGGGCATATTCAGGCTGGTATGGCCGTAAGCGAAAGGACTACTCTTGGTACACCATATAAAGTCAAAGTGAGTCTGATAAACAGACATTGCATTCTCACCAATTAGATAAGCAGCTTGAACTTTGGCTCACTCAAAAGTGGAAGAAATTACATATACTGTAGCCATCACTTTTTAGCACAGATAGTTGGATGAAATACAAACAAACCTTGCTAACATTTCTAAAGCGAGGGCACATATTTCAGCCTTGTGGGAAAAAACGGACAAATACAATGACTTCTGACAAATACATCATCAGCAACAGTTTCCCATGCAGCTATCCTACTAGCCACAATAAATACACAAAAGCTCTGGAATGTTGAAAACCTATTGCATTGTTCTGTGCTAAGGAGGAACGCATGTATGGACAATTTCATATTGGAAGCGCATGGGGCGCGTATGACACATCATGACCGGGGGGGGGTTAGAGTGGCTTCTCAACTATCTCCTGATTGAAGTACCAGCGTGGCATAAATACAATGCTGCATTTCGCAACATAATGTTTCGACAAAATGCCAACAATATTTTGCTACAAACAAATGTTTCCACCTTTCGATTGGTCCACAAAGTCTCCTTCACAACTGACTTCAAAGATCTCCATAAGCACAGTCAGTTGACTCAAGTCATCCTTAAGCCTGCCGCCAAGCAACAGGTTTATCATTAACAAAGACATCAGGGTAAAGCTCAAACGAGCACTACCATAAATTATTGCAATCGAGATTCCCACATTTGGAAAATTCCAAAGGGGTCAGCACAGCCAGAGTGCAATGGCTGAGCCCCACACCTGGGTGAACCACCTTCTTGATCACGGTATCTCTTCTGCTTAGTGGAGGAAAAGTGTCTCCAGTGCCAACATTTTCCGCTAACGGTAACCACTTTGTGTTCTGATAATATCATATCACATCGACCTGCGTTAAATGCCGTTTAGGAATGCACTTGCACACAGAGTAGTGAAAAAGTAGTTTATTTTGTTTACTAGATTATATCAGTGAACCACTAGATTCCCATCATGCAACACTGTCGAAAAAATCACCAATGACTTTTTAATATCTTAACCTGTCTGATATCACAAATGTATGCGATATGACGAAATACAATCACATTCAGACACACACACACACACACACACAGACAAATGCATGAAAGCAATTGATTTATTATCGATAACATCTCACATTCTCTTGTGCTTTTGATTTACTCCAGTAAAAGAAGGGTTGTAATTCCACCATGGAAAACACAGGGCCATCAGACACCAGTCCAGTTCCACTCCTCACCAGCATTATTTCCTTTGATCATTTGAACAGGGCGAGGGAGCACAAAGCACACACAAGCTGCATTCAGTAACAATATTCTTATTTGTCTTATGCATAAAAGGCAGTTGCTCCCTGACAACACAAGGAACTTTGATCGTATTAAAAGGGCAGGGGAGACTAGCCCATAGAAGCTGCATTTAGTCAATTCAGCATCAAATGCTTACTACAAGGCAGTGTTGCTGATGAAATAATGCCAGAGCACACCCTAGTGGACA
>NW_024060316.1:15000-25759 GCF_016432855.1 Salvelinus namaycush
AGGGGAGAGCGCGGACGCAGTCCCCCACTACCATAAATTATGCAATCGAGATTTCCACATTTGGGAAATTCACAGGGGTCAGCATAGCTGGCGTGCAATGGCTAAGCCTCGCCCTGGGTGAACCGCCTTTCTTGATCACGGTATCTCCCTTGCCAGGTAAGTATGAGTTATATCGGTGGAGGGCAAGTGTCTCCAGTGCCAACATTTTCGGCTAACTGGTAACCACTTTGTGTTCTGATAATATCACATCACATCGACCTGCGTTAAATGCCGTTTAGGAATGCACTTGCAGACAGAGTGGTGAAAAAGTAGTTCATTTTGTTTACTAGATTATATCAGTGAACCACTAGATTCCCATCATGCAACACTGTAGAAAAATCACCAATGACTTTTTAATATCTTAACCTGTCTGATATCACAAATGTATGCGATATGACGAAATACAATCACATTCAGACACACACACACACACACACACAGACAAATGCATGAAAGCAATTGATTTATTATCGATAACATCTCACATTCTCTTGTACTTTTGATTTACTCCGTAAAAGAAGGGTTGTAATTCCACCATGGAAAACACAGGGCCATCAGACACCAGTCCAGTTCCACTCCTCACCAGCATTATTTCCTTTGATCATTTGAACAGGGCGAGGGAGCACAAAGCACACACAAGCTGCATTCAGTAACAATATTCTTATTTGTCTTATGCATAAAAGGCAGTTGCTCCCTGACAACACAAGGAACTTTGATCGTATTAAAAGGGCAGGGGAGACTAGCCCATAGAAGCTGCATTTAGTCAATTCAGCATCAAATGCTTACTACAAGGCAGTGTTGCTGATGAAATAATGCCAGAGCACACCCTAGTGGACAAAATGCTTACAGCACCTGGTATTCCCAGGCAGTCTCCCATCCAAGTACTAACCAGGCCCGACCCTGCTTAGCTTCCGAGATCAGACGAGATCGGGCGTATTCAGGCTGGTATGGCCGTAAGCGAAGGTACATCTCTTGGTACACCATATAAAGTCAAAGTGAGTCTGATAAACAGACATTGCATTCTCACCAATTAGATAAGCAGCTTGAACTTTGGGTCACTCAAAAGTGGAAGAAATTACATATACTGTAGCCATCACTTTTTAGCACAGATAGTTGGATGAAATACAAACAAACCTTGCTAACATTTCTAAGCGAGGGCACATATTTCAGCCTTGTGGGAAAAAACGGACAAATACAATGACTTCTGACAAATACATCATCAGCAACAGTTTCCCATGCAGCTATCCTACTAGCCACAATAAATACACAAAAGCTCTGGATGTTGAAAACCTATTGCATTGTTCTGTGCTAAGGAGGAACGCATGTATGGACAATTTCATATTGGAAGCGCATGGGGCGCGTATGACACATCATGACCGGGGGGGGGGTTAGAGTGGCTTCTCAACTATCTCCTGATTGAAGTACCAGCGTGGCATAAATACAATGCTGCATTTCGCAACATAATGTTTCGACAAAATGCCAACAATATTTTGCTACAAACAAATGTTTCCACCTTTCGATTGGTCCACAAAGTCTCCTTCACAACTGACTTCAAAGATCTCCATAAGCACAGTCAGTTGACTCAAGTCATCCTTAAGCCTGCCGCCAAGCAACAGTTTATCATTAACAAAGACATCAGGGTAAAGCTCGGACGCAGTCCCCCACTACCATAAATTATGCAATCGAGATTTCCACATTTGGGAAATTCACAGGGGTCAGCATAGCTGGCGTGCAATGGCTAAGCCTCGCCCTGGGTGAACCGCCTTTCTTGATCACGGTATCTCCCTTGCCAGGTAAGTATGAGTTATAGTCATCGGTGGAGGGCAAGTGTCTCCAGTGCCAACATTTTCGGCTAATGGTAACCACTTTGTGTTCCGATAATATCACATCACATCGACCTGCGTTAAATGCCGTTTAGGAATGCACTTGCAGACAGAGTGGTGAAAAAGTAGTTCATTTTGTTTACTAGATTATATCAGTGAACCACTAGATTCCCATCATGCAACACTGTAGAAAAATCACCAATGACTTTTTAATATCTTAACCTGTCTGATATCACAAATGTATGCGATATGACGAAATAAAATCACATTCAGACACACACACACACACACACACAGACAAATGCATGAAAGCAATTGATTTATTATCGATAACATCTCACATTCTCTTGTACTTTTGATTTACTCCAGTAAAAGAAGGGTTGTAATTCCACCATGGAAAACACAGGGCCATCAGACACCAGTCCAGTTCCACTCCTCACCAGCATTATTTCCTTTGATCATTTGAACAGGGCGAGGGAGCACAGAGCACACACAAGCTGCATTCAGTAACAATATTCTTATTTGTCTTATGCATAAAAGGCAGTTGCTCCCTGACAACACAAGGAACTTTGATCGTATTAAAAGGGCAGGGGAGACTAGCCCATAGAAGCTGCATTTAGTCAATTCAGCATCAAATGCTTACTACAAGGCAGTGTTGCTGATGAAATAATGCCAGAGCACACCCTAGTGGACAAAATGCTTACAGCACCTGGTATTCCCAGGCAGTCTCCCATCCAAGTACTAACCAGGCCCGACCCTGCTTAGCTTCCGAGATCAGACGAGATCGGGCGTATTTTTTTTTTTTTTTATCTTTTATTATGAAAAAACACATAATATTTACAACATTCAATCAATAATAAAAAAGGATGAACAATTCATCCTTTTACAAAATCAAAAAATAAAAATAAATAAAATAAAACCTATTAAAAAACACAATCATCCACTAAATCCACTTAATAATGAAATACAAGTTTCCCATTTGACAGAATTTCAATAAAAGTACTCCCCCACACAAACAATTTTTCAAAATTTCCTCCACCGTATCTATATATTATCTCTATATCTCTCTCTAATATGCTCCTAAAAAAACCTTCCACACTCACAATTTTCCCTTCATAATGACCTAAATTTCTTCTTAATCTTATCGCATATCTAGCATGACTTAGTATAAAATTCACCAAATTAAAATTTAAAACTTTACTTTTCCCATTTACACCAAAAAGAAACAACCTCCTCCACTCCACCCCAGTAAAAATCTCTTCTCCCCAATGTTTTACTAAAAGCCCTTTTAAAAACTCGTGAAAGTCTTTCAACCTACTACATTCAATAAAAAAGTGCATCAAATTTTCCACCCCCGTACCACAAATATCGCATTCTCTTTTAATATCCCTATTTATTTGATGCAAAACCACATTTGTAAAAATCCTATTATGTTTCAATTTAAAATCATTGTCTTCACATTCTATAAAATTATATTTTACATTTACATTCTTCCATATTGATTTTACATCCATGTTTGGAAACACCCTAGACCACACTTTCTCCGCAGCAGGACTTTTTATCTCTTTTAAAATACATTTTCTATAAACCATTTTAACTTTTAGCCCTGATAAATCATGTTTCTCCCCATTACTTTCATAATATAAAACTGGTAAAGCCCTAGATCTTTTGACCACCTCTTTGTTTATTAAAATCACCCACTCCCCGGGAATACATCCTAATATTTTCTTGTACATATTCTCCACAGTAGTTTTACTTATTTCTTCATCTACTTCAACCACATTGTCATATATAGCCTGAAATGGAAGAAACCCAGGAATTACCTCATATGCTATGTCACCTATCTGCCTCATCCCAGCCCTCATAAAATATTTACAAAACAACATCATATTATTGCACTTTATCTTTGGATTTAAAAATATCGGCTGATTTAAAATATTTTCTAAACTGGTACATTCATAATAAATATTTGGTAAAAACCGCCCCCAAGCCTCAAACACTTCTCTGTAAAACAAAGGTATATTACCTAACATTTCCTTCTTCATACTCATCAATAAACCATTGTCCCCCATCCTCCCAACCTCCTGCAAATACTCTTTAAAAAACCTTTTCCACCCATAATCCAATTCACCAAATAAATATTTCCGTACCATTTTTACTCTAATTGCTGTTTTCCTTACACTTAAATCTACCAACTTCAAACCCCCCTCCTCATAACCTGCAATCAAAGTTTTAAAAGCTATTCTCACCCCCTTCCCTTCCCATAAAAAATCAACTACAATTTTATTCATTTCAGATAAAACCCATTCTGGCATATCCAAAACATTCATTACATAAATAAATATTGACATCAACAATGAATTTATGACAATTACTTTCCCTTTTAATTTCAAAGACCTCCCCCTCCACATATTTACCACCTTTCTAACTTTATTTATTACACCACTCCATGTCAAATCCCTAGCTTCCATTTCTTTCACCCCTAAAAACACTCCTAATACCTTAAAATAATCTTTAACCACTTTAAAAGGAAAATTCCCCTCATTAATCTTCCCAATATACATTACTACTGACTTCTCCATGTTAACCTTTGCACCCGATGCTTGTCCATATACTTTAAAACACTCCATCACCCTTTTTACACTACCCTCATCTCTAACTGTTATAGTGGTATCATCTGCGTATTGATGTATCAAACTAAAACCTCCTTGCGGAGTCTCTACACAATTTATAAGATTATCTCTTTTAAGAAATGCTGCTAAAGGTTCTACCGATAAAACGAATAATAAAGCTGATAAAGGACACCCCTGTCTCACAGATCTCTCAAGAATAAAAGAATCGGTTAAAACCCCATTACATTTCACCCTACTTTTTGCCTTCTTATATAATAATTTTATCCATCCTATTATTCTATTACCAAAACCATATTTATCCATTACCCTAAACATAAAATCATGTTCCACCCTATCAAAAGCTTTATTTAAATCTATGCTTAAAACAATTCCCCCCATCTTATCATGATTCATTTTATTTATCACATCTCTAATTGTATTAATTGTATCCGCAATATCTCTACCAGGCACACTATAATTCTGTGTAGGTGCTATAATATCATTTAAAACTTGCTTCATTCTATTTGCCAGTATCTTTGCTAAAATCTTATAATCCGAATTTAATAAACTAATTGGCCTATAATTCTCCAATTTTAATTTACTCCCCTTATTTTTATATAAAATCGTTATCAGCCCTGTCACCATAGATTCAGAAATACTATCATTATCCTCCATATATTGATAAACTTCCAATAAAATAGGTGCTAAAAAACTGGCATATATTTTATAAAACTCTGCAATTATTCCATCTACTCCAGGACTCTTATTTACTTGTAAACCCTTAATCGCATCTTTAACTTCAGTCAATGTTATCTTCCCATCACACATTTGTTTATCCTCTACATTAATTTGCACATCCACACTATCCAATATCTCCTTTACACACCCCTCATCCACCTCCCCTTTCTTAAATAAATCCTTATAAAAATTCTGCACTGTTTCTAAAACCTCTACATAATCATTGACAACTTCACCCTTTATATTTTCGATCTCTCTAATATATGTTCTCCTCTGTTTATTCTTCTCTAAACCAAGAAAAAATGAAGTACATTTCTCCCCCTCCAAAACATACTTTGCCTTACTTCTTATAATTGCACCCTTACACTTATCTATTTCATATTTAGTCAATTGTGCTTTTAATTCCAAAAACTTTCCTATATTATAATTAGGTTCACTGTCACACTTCCTCATTTCTTTATCCAATTTAGCCCTCAACTCATTTTCTTCTCTTTTCATTCCTACCTCTCTTTTTCCTTGCATATCCTATACTAAAAACTTTTATTTTTTCCTTAACCTTATCCCACCATGAACACTTATCATTCTCTTTCTGCTTATCCTCCATTTCACATGCTATCAAAGATTTAAGTTGTTTCCCATATTCCTCATCTCCCAAATACCCTGCATTCATACACCATATTCCACCCCCTGTTCTTTCCTTATCTAATCCCACTGAAAATGTTAAACCTGCATGATCACTAAAAGTTGTAAAAACATACTTAATATCTTTCATAAAATTCCTTAAACCTTCTTTTACTAAAACCAGATCTATCCTCGTTTGTTTCAAATCCCCTAAAACCACCTGCCTTCTAGAAAATTCTCTTTTTTCTGGATTTTCCTCTCTCCATATATCAATTATTCCTTTTTCTAACATCATCTTCTTTAAAACCCCCCTAGATACATCACTTCTAAAAATAGCTCCTCTTGTCATATCCAGTCTATCCATTTTAACATTAAAATCCCCAACTACAATACAGTTTCCCTCACACCATTTCCCTATTTCTAAAAATAAATCTTTGCGCTCTATTTCAGTATTAGGCGCATAAATATTTATAATTCTAAAAACCATACTCATATATTCAAAATCTACAATTAAAATCCTCCCATTATTATCATTATATATCTGTTTCACATTATCCACCACATCCCTCCTCAATAAAATAGCAACCCCACTTGAATTCCCTCTGCCGTTGTTTACATAAATAAAATCCCTCCATATTTTTTTTACTTCTAAAACACATACATTATCCCAGTGCGTCTCTTGAATACATAAAATATCTGACTTCTTCATTTTTATTATTCTATTAAATTTTCCCATTGTCCTCAATCCATTTGCATTTATTGACATTATATTTACCATTCTAATAAATAATAAAATGATAAAATATAATTTCATTTTCCTCTACCTGTTATCCAGTTTCTTTCCTCTTCCACCCTTTCTCTCCCCCTCTTCCCACCGCTTTCCTCTTCCTGTATCCTTCCCTCGTTCTTTCCATCTTTTCCCCATCATCTGTGTCCGATATCTCCTCCAAGTCCATGCTATCCAGCCAACACCCACTCTTGGCATCCACCTCCGTTGTGCTCCCCATATTCATCTCTGTTTCTGCCACCGTCATCGCTGTGCTCCCCGTGCTTGTCTCCATCTCATGTACAGTCGCCTTTGTGCTCCCCGTGCTCATCTCCGCCTCCGTTATTGTCCTCAAACCCAAAACCCTCTCCATTTCTTCACCCCCCGAGGTACTTGATAGTGCTGTGCTTTCCCCCAAAACCTGTGAGTCCCCCGTGCTTCCCCCCAGTCCACTCCCCCCCTCCTCCTGAAACCTCCCTCTTCTTATTTCCGAGTCCATACTGCTCCCAATTTCATTTATCTTCTGGTCCTTCTTCCTTCTTCCTTCCTCCGTCTCTCCACCTTCCACCACGTCTTCTCCACCATCTTCTTCTCCTTCTTGCGACAATACTACTGCTTCCTCTAGTATTGTTTGACTCCCCTCTTCAGCTCGATCCTCTCCACAGTTGCACTCCGCCAATCTCTTTCTACATCCACCACAAAAATTCCTTTCCTTCTCTCCATCACATTCTCTCGCATAGTGTCCTTGATTGCCACACTTAAAACACTTAAATTCCGGGCAGTCTTTCACTATGTGCCCGGGTTGAATGCACAACCGACACACTCTGACCTGTTTGTCATGAATGACTCTGAAATATTCCGCTCCTTCCAACGTCTCAATTCTTGTAGAATAAGGTAATGATGTCACTTTTTCTGTAAACTTGACTTTGCAGAAACGTGTCCCATCAACCACCTCCGTTCCTGGCCAAACTCTCCTTCTTATCTCCGAGACGGCCGCCACTCCCCAGCTACTCAGCTTGCCCAGTATTACACCATCTTCTACGTAAACTGGGAGATTCATAAAAGACACCACCAATTCCTTCACATTAATATCTCTCGCCAGAATCTTTGTGTCCTTTATTCGCAATCCATCCATTAACCGTTCTTTTCCTTTTTCATTTCTCATTGTAATTTCGTACTTCTTTTCTCCTTTCATTCGGCATCCCACCACCTCTCCACACACCTCCTTAATTGCTCTTAGTAGTTCCATTGTCGTCACTTTGTCTTCTCCTTCCAACTCAATTGCCACCGTATATTCTTTTCCATATTTCATCCCTTCTTTATCTTCCTTTTTCTTCCGTTGTGCTTTTTCGTTGTCTTTGTCCATTCCGTTTGTCTTTTCCATGTTGTCCGTCATAGTAAAAAAAATGAATCCAAAAAAACTCTCCCCCAAGCAGAAAAACTGCAAGGGGGAAGACTAACCAAACTTAAAACTATTCAACTGAAGAAAATAATAAATTATATTGCAAAAACCAATTAATTAACAAAAATAGCTCTCGAGCAAACACTCTCCAGCAAACACTCACTCACAGCTCAGACACTCGCACCTGTCGTCACTTCTCCAATCAGGAAATGCGCATTCAGGCTGGTATGGCCGTAAGCGAAGGTACATCTCTTGGTACACCATATAAAGTCAAAGTGAGTCTGATAAACAGACATTGCATTCTCACCAATTAGATAAGCAGCTTGAACTTTGGCTCACTCAAAAAGTGGAAGAAATTACATATACTGTAGCCATCACTTTTTAGCACAGATAGTTGGATGAAATACAAACAAACCTTGCTAACATTTCAAAGCGAGGGCACATATTTCAGCCTTGTGGGAAAAAACGGACAAATACAATGACTTCTGACAAATACATCATCAGCAACAGTTTCCCATGCAGCTATCCTACTAGCCACAATAAATACACAAAAGCTCTGGATGTTGAAAACCTATTGCATTGTTCTGTGCTAAGGAGGAACGCATGTATGGACAATTTCATATTGGAAGCGGGCATGACACATCATGACCGGGGGGGGGTTAGAGTGGCTTCTCAACTATCTCTTGATTGAAGTACCAGCGTGGCATAAATACAATGCTGCATTTCGCAACATAATGTTTCGACAAAATGCCAACAATGTTTTGCTACAAACAAATGTTTCCACCTTTCGATTGGTCCACAAAGTCTCCTTCACAACTGACTTCAAAGATCTCCATAAGCACAGTCAGTTGACTCAAGTCATCCTTAAGCCTGCCGCCAAGCAACGGTTTATCATTAACAAAGACATCAGGGTAAAGCGCAAACGACCACTACCATAAATTTTGCAATCGAGATTCCCACATTTGGAAAATTCGCAAGGGGTCAGCACAGCCAGAGTGCAATGGCTGAGCCCCACACTGGGTGAACCACCTTCTTGATCACGGTATCTCTTCTGCTTAGTGGAGGAAAAGTCTCTCCAGTGCCAACATTTTCCGCTAACGGTAACCACTTTGTGTTCTGATAATATCATATCACATCGACCTGCGTTAAATGCCGTTTAGGAATGCACTTGCACACAGAGTAGTGAAAAAGTAGTTTATTTTGTTTACTAGATTATATCAGTGAACCACTAGATTCCCATCATGCAACACTGTCGAAAAAATCACCAATTACTTTTTAATATCTTAACCTATCTGATATCACAAATGTTTGCGATATGACGAAATACAATCACATTCAGACACACACACACACACAGACAAATGCATGAAACCAATTGATTTATTATCGATAACATCTCAGATTCTCTTGTGCTTTTGATTTACTCCATAAAAGAAGGGTTGTAATTCCAACATGGAAAACACAGGGCCATCAGACACCAGTCCAGTTCCACTCCTCACCAGCATTATTTCCTTTGATCATTTGAACAGGGCGAGGGAGCACAGAGCACACACAAGCTGCATTCAGTAACAATATTCTTATTTGTCTTATAATAAAAGGCAGTTGCTCCCTGACAACACAAGGAACTTTGATCGTATTAAAAGGGCAGGGGAGACTAGCCCATAGAAGCTGCATTTAGTCAATTCAGCATCAAATGCTTACTACAAGGCAGTGTTGCTGATGAAATAATGCCACACCCCCTAGTGGACAAAAGGCTTACAGCACCTGGTATTCCCAGGCGGTCTCCCATCCAAGTACTAACCAGGCCCGACCCTGCTTAGCTTCCGAGATCAGACGAGATCGGGCGTATTTTTTTTATTTTTTTTTTTAACTTTTATTATGAAAAAAACACATAATATTTACAACATTCAATCAATAATAAAAAAGGATGAACAATTCATCCTTTTACAAAATCAAAAATAAAAAATAAATAAAATAAAACCTATTAAAAAAACACAATCATCCACTAAATCCACTTAATAATGAAATACAAGTTTCCCATTTGACAGAATTTCAATAAAAGTACTCCCCCACACAAACAATTTTTCAAAATTTCCTCCACCGTATCTATATATTATCTCTATATCTCTCTCTAATATGCTCCTAAAAAAACCTTCCACACTCACAATTTTCCCTTCATAATGACCTAAATTTCTTCTTAATCTTATCGCATATCTAGCATGACTTAGTATAAAATTCACCAAATTAAAATTTAAACTTTACTTTTCCCATTTACACCAAAAAGAAACAACCTCCTCCACTCCACCCCAGTAAAAATCTCTTCTCCCCAATGTTTTACTAAAAGCCCTTTTAAAAAACTCGTGAAAGTCTTTCAACCTACTACATTCAATAAAAAAGTGCATCAAATTTTCCACCCCCCGTACCACAAATATCGCATTCCTCTTTTAATATCCCTATTTATTTGATGCAAAACCACATTTGTAAAAATCCTATTATGTTTCATTTAAAATCATTGTCTTCACATTCTATAAAATTATATTTTACATTTACATTCTTCCATATTGATTTTACATCCATGTTTGGAAACACCCTAGACCACACTTTCTCCGCAGCAGGACTTTTTATCTCTTTTAAAATACATTTTCTATAAACCATTTTAACTTTTAGACCTGATAAATCATGTTTCTCCCCATTACTTTCAATATAAAACTGGTAAAGCCCTAGATCTTTTGACCACCTCTTTGTTTATTAAAATCAC